>NW_022436957.1:23477009-23737984 GCF_009761245.1 Sapajus apella
TTGGACCGAGGAGACAGCGGGGGAGGGGGTTGGACCGAGGAGACAGCAGGTGATGCTATTGAACTAGAGTACAGTATGGGCTTCAGACCAGCAGAGGGAGAGTTCCCAGGCCCTAGTAGGAGTAAAAGCAAAGACCCTGAAAGAATAGGAGTAAAGGGAGCCCCTCTCCCCCACCCCGTTTTTAGAAGAGAGGGGCCTCACAAAGTCTCGCCTTTGCCATTAGCGTTAGGAGACCCCCACATGTGGGCAGAAGGACCTGAGGCACACGGACTCTCACCTCTGGTGTTTGAGGGAAGTCTGGGGCGAGGGCGGGTAGTATCATTCACATTAGTCCAGGGAGGAGCTTTGAGCCCTGCCTGGTATTAAGGTAAAGTCCCAGGGTTAGATATGAGGGGACCACCCACTCCAGACTAGGGGAGCTCCGAGAGAGTTGTTCCCCAGCTTTCAGCTCTGATAGAACAGACAGGAATCGTGGGATATAGCGACCTCTGAGAACCTTCTAAATGCCCCCAGAGGATACTGAGCTGGTGAGGGTATTGAACCAGAGTATGGGCTTCAGACCAACAGAGGGAGAATTCCCAGGCTGTAACAGGAGTAAAGGCAAAGACCCTGAATGATATATGAGCTCCCCGCCCCCTCACCCGTCCGCCCTTTTTCAGAAAAGAGGGGCCTCACAAAGTCCCGCCCTTGCCGTTAGCCTTGGGGAGGCCCCAGATGGGAGTGGAAGGACCTGAGGCACACCGACTTTCTCCCCTGGTGTTTGAGGGAAGTGTTGGGGTGAGGGCGGGTAGCATCACTCGCGTCAGTCGAGGGAGGAGCTTTGAGCCCTGCCTGGAATGAAGGTAAAGACCAAGGGTTAGGTGTGAGGGGACCACCCACCCCAGACTAGAGGGGCTCTCAGAGATTATTTCCCCTGCTTTCAGCTCTGACAGAACAAAGACAGTAATCGTGGGATGTAGCAACCCGTGAATACTTTCTAAATGCCTTCTAAATACTTTCTAAACCCCCAGGAGACTGAGTGGGTGAGGGTATTGGACCAGGGTATGGGCTTCAGAGTAGCAGAGGGAGAGTTCCCAGGCTCTAATAGGAGTCAAGGCGAAGACCCTTAGTGAAGTCTGAGCAGACCCCGGAAACCCCGAGCACAGAGGGGCCTTACAGAGCCCTCACCATAGTCTCAGTCCTGAGAAGCTAAGGTAAATGAAGGCGGATTGATGCAAAGAACCCTGACTTCTGCCTCTGGTGTCTCAGGAAAGTGAATGCCTTGGAATGGGAGCAGAGTGATACCAAGTCAGTAGCAGGATGATTCCCAGACTCTGCTAGGGGTTAAAGTGAGAATATTGAGTGAGGTCTCAGGAACCACCAACCCCTAACAAAGGGAGCTTCACAAAGCCCCACCTCTGCCGTCAGCCCAGGGAGGCTTTGGGCAAGGCACACCCTCACATTGTCCTTGCTGGGTGCTGTGAGGGGCGGGTGGTCAGGGAGATGAGGTCTTTAGCCTGAGAAGGGCAGCTTTGTGGCATTAGAGGGAGGAGGCCCATAGTCTTCTGGCAGTCTGTGGTGTGGACACTGAGTAAGGGCTGAGAGGATTACCCACCCCGGAGCAGTAGATGGCCACAAATCTCTACCCAGACCTTCAAACCTGAGTGAACCTGGAGCAGATATATTAGGCTGTGGTCTGCCAAATATTCTCCTTAGGGTTTTCAAAGATGTGAAGACTTTGCCCAGAGGAGATCGTTCTAAGGTCAGCAGAGGGAGGAATCCCAGGCCTTAGGAAAAGCAAAGGTGAGATCACTAAGTGAGGACTGAGAACACTAATTACCCCAGGATAGAGAGTCCCACAGAGCTTGGCCTATGCTTTCACTCTCTCTGTGTCTCCAGACAGGTGTGGTCAGATGAGGTTTCCCTGGAATTCACATTCTGGGATCACAGAGAGATGAGGGCTTTGAAGTGAGGGGTCAGCATCAAAGTAGTAGATCAGAGGGACCCCAGGTCATTACAGAAGTGAGGTGATAATCCTTAATGTAAACTGAAAGACCTCCTGCCCAGAACAGAGTCACTTCTCTAAATCCCAGTAAGTCCTAGGCACATCTGGCAAGTAGTGACAACCTAAGTCATACCTTAGTTAATTCCACAGGGTTCTTAGGGAACAGGCAGATCAGGGAATAGGAGCATTGTGGGATTCCTAGAGCAGTAACTTCAAGGAAAACTGCCAAGCTGGCCTTCAATAAAGTTACAGAGGTGTCTACCAGTTGAAGTGACCCAACCATCCCATCCTCTTTCCTCTAGGTCACAGAGGTCACCTGTCTTACTCTACTACCGTGTCTAAAGCCATCATGCCTCGGGGTCAAAAGAGTAAGCTTCGTGCCCGTGAGAAACGCCGTCAGGCTCAAGAAGAGCTAGAGTCTCTGGTGGGTGCTCAAGCCACTGCAAGAATGGGAAGAGAATTTTGCTTGTCTTCCTCTGCTCATTTCAATAGTACCACCCAGAGCTCAACTGCTGCCGAGACGACCAGCAATCCTCACTGGTCTCAGAGAGCCACATGCACCACCACTACTACTGCAGCTGTTTCATATGTAAGATCTAATGAAAGCACCAACAACCAGATGGAGGAAAGGCCAGGATCCTCACAGGCCCCAGCTGCCACTGAGCACATGACCAGAAGCCCTCTAGATGAGACGGTGTTCACGTTGGTGCATTACCTTCTGTACAAGTATGAAAAGAAAGAGATCATTATAAAGGCGGATATGCTGAGAGATGTAGTCCACATTCCCAGGAGACACTTCAGTGAGATCATGAAGAAAGTTTCAGATCACCTGGAGATGATCTTTGGACTTGACCTGAAGGAAGTAGATTCAGATAGGCACATCTATTTCCTCATCAACAAACTGGTACCAAGCTGGGATGCAAAGCTGAGTGATGACACACATGTGCCCAGGACTGGCCTGCTGATGACTGTCCTGAGTGTGATCTTCTCAAATGGTAATTGTGCCACTGAGGAGCAAATCTGGCAAGTGTTGAATGTGATGGGGTTATATGAGGGGAGGAGGCACTTCATGTTTGGGGAGCCCAAGAAGATCATCACCCAAGATTTTGTGAGAGAAAATTACCTGCAGTACCAGCAGGTGCCCAACAGTGATCCTCCATGCTATCAGTTTCTATGGGGTCCACGAGCTCATGCAGAAACCACCAAGATGAATGTCCTGGAGTTTTTAGCCAAGATCCATGATAGTGTCCCCAGTGCCTTCCCAGCCTGGTATGAAGAAGCTTTGAGAGATGAGGAAGAAAGAGCTGAAGCCAAAGCTGCAGCAAGGGCTCGCATTAGGGCCATGGCCAATGCACGTGCCAAGGCCATGTGTAACAGATCCTCCCACCCCCAGTAGAATTCAAGGCATTCTTTGCCTTGTGGTTGAAAGGAAAAGTCTACATTCCAGTCTGTGGAAGGTTAGGGTGGGGTTGGAGGCAACACGGTGTATAACATGTTTGTTTTCTTGTTCTATAATATGTTTCTGGATAGTTTTTCAAAATATTGTTTATCAGAAGTTTGAGTAACTTTAGAATCTAAGTTTATGAATCACATTACTTAAACATTGCTGTGAGTGTAAGAGTTTTATTATTTTGGGGAACAAATTAGGAACATTCCATTTTAGTTGTTTGAAGCAAAATCATATGGCAGTAAATTTGGTATTTTCTTGGAAATGCTAGAAAACGCAGCACGGTAATAGTTGGGATCAAAAGCGGAGAAAAAATGTAAGATTGTAAATGGTTGATTTCACTTATCACTTTTAGTCTTTTTTTTGTAAAATCAATATACATATTCATACCTGAATATGTTTTGTTTATTCAAGAATGTAGGAGAAATAAAATTATAATAAATTAGACCTCCTTCTCAGGGTTTTTTTTCCCCCCAAACAATAATTGAGCATCTACTCTGGATAGCTTGTGTTAGTACTTGCAATGCTAAGACAAACAAGAATCATCCCTACCCATAGACATGAAAAGCCTTGGAGTGGCTAACATGAAAAGAAGACGGTGAATGGCTTAGTTCGGATTCCTATCACAGATTATTAGATTGGGTGGCTTAAAGATCAAACATTTATTACTCATGGTTCTGGAAGTTGGAAGTCTGAGATCGAGTTTTCAGGTCAGGTTCTCAGTGAAGGCTCTCTCAATGCTTAACAGCCTCCTCCTTACATCCTCACATGGTAGAGAAAGCTCTGGTCTCTTCTTCCCCTTGTAAGAGCACTAATTCTATTCATGAAGGCTTCACCCTCATAACCTAATTACCCCCAGGGTCCCACCTCCAAATGCCATCACATTAGGGATTTAGGGTTCAACATATGAATTTTGGGGGGACACAATCATTCCATCCATAGCAGTGAGACAATCCTAACCAAAAGGACAAATCAAGAGAAGGTGTGAGGACTTTGGGGTTTCAGATGAGCAGCAAAGCGTAAATGCCCTGTGGCAAAGGGTTGGGGTTGGGAAACTGCAAGTCCTTCAATGTGACATAATTTTAGATTAAGCTGCGTTGTGGGTCAGATAACCTTCTGGGAGCGGTGGGCAGAGGCCAACACCTCAGAAGGTGTGTCTCAGACTTGAGAAGGCTGGAATGGAAAATTGCTTTAGGTCACGAATAAACCAGAGAGAAATCTCCACCTAGTGCACAAATGGAAGACGTCCTGTACTCTTATCTCAGTGTGGGTGAACACAGTGCACAAAAAGATGATTTAACAAGCTGCACAAAAATGTGATTTAACACCTATCACCACAAGGGAGTGTCTGAGGAATAATGGTGATACTCATATAAAATGGAATGCTCAGAAGCTGGCAATTTTTGCAGTGATTTGGGAGAGGCACAGCCCATCCATTAAATGGGCATTTCAACTCGATGATCTTGTATATAATTCGGCAAACTATAGACTAAAACTAGATTTTTATGGGGTGAAATAAATGCAAATACATGTGGTTTGGAGCGAAGGGCAGATGGAAGGGAGGGACTGAGGTAGACATTGACACAATTTCTAGGAGTTCTGAGTTGCATCAAACTGCATAAGACTCCCCCACATCAACAATAAATAACATATCCTCAAAAAAGTTGTATAGCATGTAACAGTTTAACCTGCTAAGCAACATTTTGACTGATTTGTTTTGTAATATGCTAGTGGGCTCTAAATTATCTGACATTTCCTGGATAAAACAAAACAAACGAAAAGAGGGAAAAGTGGTAGGATTTGGGGTCAACATAACTGTAATAAACATATAGTAATAACTGTAATTTATTAAAACCCAATACAAGGTAGTGTGCCAGGTGCCTTGCATAAATTAGATAGATTCCAACATTTCTGCTTTGCAAGGAATACATGAGCCAGGGATCAAGAGGACTGTTTATCAAACCAGCGTCACAAATGAAGAATTTGAGGCTCATAGAACTCTGCAGTTTTCCTGAGTTTCCCTAGATTATAAGTGATAATAGATAATACTGGGACTAGACCACTAGTCTGAATTCATCTAGAGTCCACATTGTTCCCACGCCTCCTTGACTAAGCTGCCTTGTGGCTCTTAATTAGTTTCTCTTCTCATTACTGCACCATGTCTCCGGGCAATGAAAAGCAGGAACCTGGGGACAATGTACTAAATCCAGATGGACCCTCATTTCATAGGGTCCATCACCCCTAGCTCCAGGGTTATTTGGGAGCTGATTTTGCCCAGGTGCTGGCACTTGGGACCAGATCCAGCACTTCCCAAATTATACTGCTCTTCCCTTGAGTCAGCCCCTGTGAATTCTTGTGCCCAAATCTGGATCCTGATCTGCTGTCCAGCTCTTCCCTGCTTCCTTCCACGAAGGCTGCACCCTGTTCCCTATGGGAAAGGAAGCCCAGAATAACTTTCCTTCCTTTCTCCTGATTTGGAGCATTCCAACTCCCTGCAGATGTCCTCTGTTTGCCACATCACTCAGCTTGCAACTTCTCTGATAAAAACAGCCCCTTCCATGTAATTGCTTATTTAGGCAGTGAACTTTATGTACCTGCTTATCTGTTCTGGGTGCTTTCGCTGCAATCAAATATTTTTCCAAATCTGCTTGTGAGTTGAGTCAAATTTAAAATAGAATCTACTACTTCTTGGCATATAACTCTGAAGCTAAAGATATTAGACAGAAGATTAGATGAGAAAGAAAGGAGAATTTAATCTGGTGATCTACTGGAGACTAGTAACTGATGAATGAGCTTAACTAAGTGGCCAAAAACCGAAACCTCCCATATAAGTGGTAAATGAGGTAGGATCAAGGAAGTCATGTGTTGCAACCATCTACAAAGATTGGACTCTAACCAACACTGTTGTCCTTCCAGGAAGTTTTGGTAGATTTCTACTGATGCAGTAACAAATTACTGCAAATTTAGCATTTTACAACAAATGTGACACATTTATTATGTCACATCTCTGAGTGAGAAATCCAGGTTGGCTCTGCTGATCTCTCTCCTCTGGGTTTCACAAGGCCCATACCAAACTCTCAGAGCCTGTACTCTTAATGCAAGGTTCTGGGATGAATTCCCTTTATAACTCATTCAGGTTGTTGGCAGATTTCAATTCTCTGCACTGGTAAGACAAGGGCCCTATTTTCTGATTGCATTCATCTGTGGCAACCATAATTTCTTGAGACCTTTCTCTAGTCTTTGCATTTATCTTGTGTCAGCAGCTGCAGGTTGAATCCTTATTATACTTGCAATCTTTCTATCTCCTCTGCTGTATCTCTTGTATCTCTTTTCTACTTCTTTTTTTTTTTTTTTTTGAGATCGAGTTTCACTCTTGTTGCCCAGGCTGGACTGCAATGGCACAATCTCGGCTCACTGCAACCTCTGCCTCCAGGGTTCAAGCGATTCCCCTGCTTCAGCCTCCCGAGTAGCTGGGACTACAGGTGTGTGACACCATGTCCATCTCTTTTCTACTTCGATCTGGAGAAAATCCTCTACATGTAAGAGCCCATGTCATTAGGTTGAGACACTTTGATGATTCAATATAATCTACCCAATTTAATAGTGGTTTTCCAAAGGAATATAAATCATTCTATTATAAACACACATGTACGTGTCTGTTCATTGCAGCACTATTCACAATAATAAAGACATGGAATCAACCTGAATGCCCATCAGTGATGGGCTGGATAAAGAAAATATGGTACATATACACCATGGAATACTATGCAGCCATGAAAAAGAATGAGATAATGTCCTTTGCAGGGACATGGGCAGAGTTGGAGATCATTGTCCTTGGCAAAGTAACACAGAAACAAAACCGAATGCTGCATGTTCTCACTTGAAGTGGGAGATAAGTGATGAGAAAACATGGACACACAGAGAAGAACGATATGCACTGGGGCCTTTTGGAGGGTGGAGTGGAGGGTGGGAAGAGGGAGAGGATCAAGAAAAATAATTAATGGGTACTAGGCTTAATACCTGGATGATGAAATAATCTGTACAACAGACCCCCATGACACAAGTTTACCTATGTAACAAAGCTGCACTTGTATCTCTGAACTTAAAATAAAATTTTAAAGTAAAATAAAATAAAATTAAAAAGTGGTTTCACAATCTTAATAGATCTGCAAAATGCCTTTGGCCATGTAGCATAACATACATATGTTTTTCAGGTATAAGTGCATGGATATACTTTTGTAGCAATTATTCAATCTACCAACACTGTAGAAAATGTTTCCCTAGCCTTCTAGCCTTTATGAGAAATGTAAAAATAATCTCCATGTTTCAGCTAACTCTTGTCTGTATCTGCCCCAAGGGAAAATCCTGGTTTTTCATTTTGTGTAAAGATACCTGTATAAGTGTTCAGGCATATTCATCAAGTGATAGATAGAAGACACTCAGAAATTATTATTTCGATCATGTAGTGAAAGAAGAAGGAAACGCTCAGTATATTAAGACTATCGTAAAGGTAAGTGGAGAACGGTGCTATTGCATGAAGAAGGGTAAACTATTGTTGCTGGTAATTCTTAAAGAGCCCTTTGGAAAGTTAGTATAATTGTGTCCAGGCGCGGTGGCTCATGAATATAATCCCAGCACTCTGGGAGGTTGAGTTAGCCAGATCACCTGAGGTCAGGAGTTTGAGACCAGCCTGGCCAACATGGAGAAATCCCACCTCTACTAAATATACAAAAATTAGCTGGGTGTGGTGGTGCGTGCCTGTAATCCCAGCTGCTTGGGGGGCTGAGGCAAGAGAATCACTAGAATCTGGGAGGCAGAGATTGCTGTGAGCCAAGATCCTGCCACTGCACTCCAGCCTGGGCGACAGAACAAGACTTTGTCTAAAAAAAAAGAAAAGAAAGTTGATGAAAACCTCTATTACATAGTAGGCACTAGAAAAACTTAGCCAGTTGCAAGGCACTTTTGGTCTTCCCAGAAACTTCTCCATGAGTGAAGAAGACTTTTGTCACACAAATTATGAAAGTTGCCCTTCACTGATCACCTACTATGTAACTGCTTATGGAGAGTTTGCAAGTGCTGTCCTTCCTGGACACAGAGTGAGACTACATTCCCAGTTCACTTAGAGTTGGGAAGGGTTATTTGACTACCCTTGCCCCTGACATATGAAGAGAATACAATGCTGCTACATTGTAGTCCACTGGCCAAGCTGCAATAAAAGCAGCCTGGATCCCTGGGTTGCCTAGCAGTGGAGGCCCTCTGTTAACCCACATCAGATTTTAAGTGCATGAGACAGAAACTTTCGTTGTGCTAAGCCTTTCAGATTTCAGGCTTCTTCCATTAAATCCTCTTGCAGTTACCTTATATGAATAATGCACAGGTACTATTTCTATTTTGTCTTATTAAAAATTTTAATTACAAAAATAATAGTGCATACATTCATGATGCAAAAAAAACTGACAATAAAGATAAATCACAACCCCTTTTCTTACTGCATTCCTCCAAAATTCAACCCTCAGAAGTAACCACAATTCAAATTATTGTGCATATTATTTTAAAATATATTTTGGGCTTTTCCTTAAATAGATATACTAGAAAAATACACTGTATGTTTTTAATATACATGAACAATAATGTACATATTCTTTTGCCTCTTTACACTTATCACTTAATGAAATAAATGCTGAATCATTCTGTGAGAGCACCTATAGATATGTCTCACTTTTGTAACTACTTCCTAGAATTCTAAAGTGTGTATGTGTCGTAATTGATTTAAAAATTCTCCTCCTGATGGACATCTAAGTTGTTTTCCATTTTTTGCTATGACTGATAAAATTAATATCAACATCACTGAACATAAATTATTGGGCAAATGTGGGTGTTTCCTTGTAGGAAAGACATGGAAAACTGAGAACTGAATTAAAGTGGAAATAGTGTAACAATTATAAATTTTTATGAATATTGCTGAAATTCCATTCTGATAATGCTATACCAATTTATAGTCTCGCATATTAATGTATGTGAATATCTTATATTCTCGCAGGAATTTTACTTGATCAATTTTAAATTTATTCAATCTTTTGGGTGAAAATACATTCTCACTGTTATTTTGTATTTCCATGTTTTCTAATTATGCTAATCAAAAATTAATTTAACCCCCTATCTTTACAAAGCAGGATTTCTGCAGTGATGTCTTCAGTACCAGGATACCTACGGGCATGTTTTAAAATTCTGAAATGTCAATGAAAAGTTCCTTTTACTTTGAGAAGCATGGGTTTGGTCAGAATGACTAAGTCCCAGGAAATTGTCCAGAGAGGGCAATTTCAGTTAGTGAGAAACATCAGGAGGGAGATAGAATAATTTCCAGGGTCCATGAGACAGACCACATGCTAAACCAAGCTCAGGGGGCCTAGGGCAGACTGACAGTCAAGGATCTATACACAGAGTTCAGCATGTCTTTGAGAATGAATCAGAAAGAGAAAAGGTATGGAATCTTGAAGGGTCCTGAAAAACTCGCATGAGTAGCTTGAGGAATTTCTGAATCATTTTTACACATCTGAAATTGTAGAGTGGTCTGAGTGGGAAGATCTATTGTAGAAAATCACCACAGGCAGGCCTGATACCTTACCGTAACTTAGAATCTCCCCTACTCACTGTCAGGCAAAGTATAGCTAGCTCCCCTGTGTCACTGAATAATGTTTTTGATGGAAACTGGGAGAGCTCTTCACTATTCTGGTAGGCTGTACTTCCTTGCCAATGTACTGCAGCTGTGAGCTGTCTTGATTCCTGCTGGAGAAGGGTATTTCTTCTCTTGTACACAGTGCTCTTTCATCATTGAGGTTGGTGCTATGTGTATGGGAAAGACGGTGAATGATGACAGTTGAAATAGACCAGGGAGTACGAGAATAATGAGAGCAGAGCGTGTGTAGCTGCAAGCAGTGGAAAATTGGAGGGGGAATTCCCTGAGGCTAAGTACGTCAGTGACTCTGCAAATAAAGGTTTCATTGTGGATATGTCTTGAGAAAAAGATCTCAATGCTCTCCCTACCTCAGACTGGCTCCCTTGGTTCCTGAGTTCTTTGCTGCCACAGGGCAGATGTTCTGTGGCTCTGTCAAGTGGTCTGTGTTGCCACCAGATACTGCCTAGAGTAAGAGGCTGGCCTCAGGCATAAACATTTTGCAGGATGGGTGGGAAATTATTGTAGATGATGCAGTTCATTGTCAAATTGGCTGGAGGTGATGGTGATATGTGGGTTCAAGTTCCATATTGTTGTAATACCTCTGATTTGATTGAATTAAAATGTAAAAAACATCTGTACCAGGCAGTCTGAACAATTTCAAAGGATCTGTAGTAAATTTTATTATCTTTTACTGAGAAGTGAAAGCATTGGGCCAGGGTATCAGCTTCAGGTCAGCAAAGGGAATAATTCCAAGCCTCAGCAGAAATAAACCTGAGGACCCTGAGGAAGGTCTGTGGGAACTACTTAACACTAGAACGTGCTGCCCCACCCAGAGGTCCCCACACCCCCCAATCCCTGCACCGCTGGCGTCTGCCCCAGGAGCTACAGGCATGGTTGTTAGGTACAGGGGCCCCTTCACTTCACCCTGATGCAACTGGGGTTCGGAAAATGGCAATGACGAGAAAGATAGGGAGTTAGCGTTTGTCTAAGTTCACAGAGTAAGCGCAGCACTATCCAGGCGTTCTTTCCAAACCTGAGCACTGCAGGTACTTACTTCTCTGGAACAGAGAGGGTCAGCTTGGAGAACCACTCCTTCCATCAGCCCTGAAAGGCACTAAGGAGGGGACACAGGAAGCAGTTTCCCTTTTCTTCCGCCTGGCCTCTGACATCTCAGGGTAATGAAGGCTTTGATAAGTGTGAGGAGGAATCAGGTCAGCAGACGGAGAAGTCCAGGCCCTGTTCGAGGTACGATAAGGACTCTGAGTGAAGTTTGAGGGAACCACCCACCGCAGGTTGGAGGGACTCCCACGGAGTCCAGCCTTTTTAGAACCTGGACAGGCATCACTTGATTTGAGTAAGGTCGGAAGTAACTTCCAACATTGGAACAGGAAACTCCACAGAACTCTGCCCCTGCTGTCAGCCGCGGGAGGCCCCCAGGCAGAGGGGGCTGAATGGGAGGACTGGGCACTGACGAACACTAGTTAAATGTGGCACAAGTTGCAATATTCGTGCAATGTTTAAATCGTTTTTTAAAAATAAAATTAAAATTGTTTTATATTTAAAGAAAAGTTGCAAAGTTGGTCCTGAGGCAGTCTGAGGTAGGGAGAGCATGGAGACAATAGGGGGGAAGTGGATGTCGAGTATAGAACTCCGTCTTATCTTTGCAACTATTGTGGCAAAGGGTGTCGTTCAGGTGAAATATTGTCGTTCAGGGTGGAATATCCACACAAATTATTTGGAATTCTTCTTCATAAAAGATTTGCACATTCTCCTTGATTTACTTATTCATTCAATCATTCATTTATATCAGTATGAACTTGTGGATATTTATCTTATACTCCAGATTATAATCCAGTATTAGGTGACTTTATTAGATCAAAATGTTTCATTGGTACTTCTTACTTCTTCTAAGCCTTCTTAGCAGCTAGATCTTGGAAAAAGTCTGTATACTAAATGTAGATCTATAATTCTTTCAATATTTATCCATCTGTACCTATATTAAGCTGAACATTACTCTTACTGATGTTTCTAGCTCTTTTCTAGTATCACATCATTCATTTAGCCATACCTGCTACATACCTCCATAATAAAATTGGCTCCCATTGGCCAGCATCTGTATACATAATTATTTATTCAGTCTTAGTAGATTCATTTCACATTGTTGGCCTTGTGAGAAACAAGTATAATGTCTTTGTAAAGTTCCTTTTTTTCTTTAGTCTTACAATCTCCACTTATTTCCAAAATTACTTAGGTCATCACTTCTTTCTCCCTATTATTTTCAGTGTCATCATTTTATACATATTTAATACAGCTAGATTCTTGTGCTGCACTTTGCATTCCATCCTGAGATACCCAGATTTTTTAATTGATTCTTATTTGTATACATGGATGTTCACTCGTTGTATTCTAATGTTCCATGGGCTTTGAAAAATGCAATCTGTCTCACATATTGTATTAGACTTATACCTAAGTATTTTTGTGTGATTGTAAATAATTTTGCTTTTAAATTTCCGACTCCAGTTCCTATTGTGGTAATTGGTAACATGATTATAATTACTTATTTGTTTCAGGAAGTGTTTCTTTTTATTTTTTTTAGATTGTTTGGGTTTTCTACATAGGCAATCATGTCCTCTGCCAAAAAGACAATTTTTATTTATCCTTCTCCTATTGTATAATTTTTATTTACTTATTTTGCTGGTCTTGTACTAAACAGGGCTTCTATTACTATATTGAATAGGAATAATGAAAAATCAGCCTCATCTCATTCCCAATATTAGATGGAAAATATTCATTTTTTCATTATAAGTATGGTGTTAGTGATAAGCTCTCTTATATGTCCTTTATCAAATTAAGAGAATTCCCTTCTATTATTAATTTTTAAATGTGTTAAGTATAAATTGATATTAAATTTTTCAAATTATTGTTTTATATCTATTGATTTCTTTATATTTATTTTATATTCAATCTGTTAATATGAATTATGTTGATTGATTTATAAATATTGACCCAGCCTTGCATTCTGGGAATGAGCCCTTCTTGGTCATGATGTGTTTTGTTCTTTTCACATATTTCTGTATTCTATTTGCTAATATTTTATGAAAGATATTTTTTATATTCATAAGTGATATTGGACCATTGTTATGTTTCTAGTAATGTATTTATTTAGCTTTGGTATTAGAGTGATGATGGCCTCATAAAAAAGAATTGAGAATTTTGTCTCTTCTAGTTACTAGAAGATAGTGTAGATTATTGGTATTTTCTCTTCCTTAAATATTTGGCAGAATTCATCCAAAAGAACCATCTGCTCCTGGTGATTCTTTTTAAGGAAAGTTTTAAATTACTGGTTAAATATCTTTAATAGATACGATATTGTTCAGGTTACTTATTTCAACTCATGTGAATTTGGGTAGTTTGTGTCTTTCAAGGAAGGAATTGATCCATTTCATTTCATCTAAGTTATCAAATATGTAAGCAGAGTTCTTTGTAGTATTCCATTATTATAATTTCAATGTTTATACATCAGTTGTGAGTTGTGATGACCCCCTTTTATTCCTGATATTGGTAGTTTATGTCTTCTCTCTCTTTGTCGATCATCCTGGCTAGAAGCTAATAATTTATTTGATGTTTTGATAATGTTATTGCTTTTCTCTGTTGTTTTCCTGTTTTATTTCTGCTCTGCATTTTTATTTCTTTTACTTCTGCTTCTTTTAAAAACTGTCCCCTCCTATTTATTTTAGGTTTAATTTGTTCCTCTTTTTATGGTTTCCTATGATAGAAGCTTAGGCTATTTGCTTTAGATGTTTCTTCTTTTGTAATACATGAATTTGATCTTCTAAATTTCTCTAGAAAAGCTACTTCAGGCCGGGCATGGTGGCTCACGCCTGTAATCCCAGCAGTTTGGGAGGCCGAGGCAGGCAAATCACAAGGTAAGGAGATCGAGACCATCCTGGCTAACATGGTGAAACCCTGTCTCTACTAAAAATACAAAAAAATTACCCAGGCATGGTGGCACACACCTATAGTCCCATCTACTTGGGAGGCTGAGGCAGGAGAATCGCTTGAACCCAGAAGGCAGAGGTTGCAGTGAGCCAAGATCGTGCCACTGCACTCTAGCCTGGGTGACAGAACGAGACTCTGTCTCAAAAACAAAAAAAGAAAAGAAAAGAAAGAAAAACTACTTTAGCAGCAATCCACCAAATTTGGTTATTTGTATTTTCATTTTTATGTAGTTCAAAATATTTTTAAATTTCTCCTGAAACTTCTTTGACCTTCAGGTTGTATAGAAGTGTGTTGTTTAATTTACAAATATTTGGGAACTTTCCAGCTGTCTTTCTGTTATTCATTTCTGATACAATTATACTGTGATCTGAGAACATAATTTGTGCAATTTATTTAAAAAAATTGTTACTTTGTGTTTTATGGCCTAGAATGTGGTCTACTTGGTGAATGTCACAGGTAAGCTTGAGAAGAATGTGTATTCTGCTGCTGTTGGTTGGAGTAGTCTATTACGTCAGTTAAGTCAGGTTGATTATTAGTACTCTTCATGTCATCTGTATCCTTGATGATTTTGTCTGTTGTCTATAAATTATTGAAAATGTATTAAATATACTATAATACTAAATCCTTTTACTTCAGTCAATTTTTGCTCCATGTATTTTGATGCTCTGTTAGATGCGTACACGTTTAGAGTTGGTGTGTCCTTCTGGGGAATTGACTCATTTATCATTACATAATTTCCTTCTTTGTCCCTGATAATTTTGCTTGTTTTGAAATCTATTTTGTCTAAAAGTTGTATAGCTACTTTAGCTTTAATTTGATTAGTGTTGTTATGGTTTATCTGTCTACATCCCTTTACTTTTTAAACCTTTTTATTTTAGACCTACTCTAAAATATATTTTATTGAATTTCAAAGTAGCATCCCTACGTGAGAATTTTTTTTAAAACTAAAATCCACTTTTACAAGCATGCATTACAAGACAATCCATGAACAAAATTGGAACAGAGATCAATTCATACCATAGCCTACATGAAGGTTTTTTTATTTATTAGAATCATACAGTAACAGTAGCAACACAATGATCACAGAATAAAATTATAAATGCCATGAGTTCTGACTAGACTCTGACAAGTCTGTCATTCTTTTCTTGGCAGCCAGATAAGCAACAGAACTGCTTAATCAAAAAAACATTAAAGATCTGTATCTAGCTGGAAATGACTACAATTGAAGACCCATTTCTAGCTACCTACCATATTTTTCTAGCAGGTTAATTTCAACATCAGAGAAAGTCACCCGACTGGTTGTACCATGCACTGGTGACGGGGACAAGTTTGCTGTTTTATGTTCAGGTTGATATATTTCCTGGCTTCTCCTTTTCTTCTCTGCACCTTGGTCTTGAGCATTCTGAGTCTACCAGCCAGTTGAGAGGTATGCTGTTAACAATATAATCCATCACATCATCTCAAAACTCCTTCCTTTTCAGCAAGTGACCCTTTCTTGAAGTGAGGAGGTCATCGGACACTTTCTTAAAGAAGACAGCATTGTGAAACATTAAATAGACGTCACTAGTCATTGCCACCAAATTGCTGGCCTGATGTTGGGTGTTCTAAGGTAACCCTTAAACGTTGGACAAGGAAGGTGTGGCAGATGATCTGGAGCTGTTAGGCTGTGGGCAATAACCATTATACAGGACTCTGTCCTAAAAATAAGACAAGGAATTAGTGAATCCAACGTGTTTTAGTTCAATTATAGTACAAGTTTAGTTCAAATACTGTAAGCTGGTTATGTACCCACCATACATGTGGATTTTCTCTGCTTTTAAAAAACTGATACATTTTACTTTTAGAGCAGTTTTAGGTTTACGGAAAAACTAAGCCAGAAATATCGTTTCCATTTACTTACCCCTTCCCCTGTCACACAGTTTTTTCTATTATTCACATCTTGCATTAGTGTGGCACAGTTGATACAATTAGTGAATGAATATTGATAGATTATTATTAACTAAAGTCCATAATTTACATAGGATCCATTGTTTGTGTTGTACAGTCCTATGGGTTTCGGCAAATGCGTATGTCATATTCCGCCATTAAAGTATCATGCAGGATTGTTTCACTGCCCTAAAAATTCCTTACCGCTTTTAACCCAAGTGTCAATATACAAAGTAGATTTATCAACATCATATGGATTTAGCAACATCATATAGATTTATCAACATCAGCATTCTTTTTGTATCCAATCTGACAAATTTTGCCTTTCAGCTATTCTATTTAGAGTATTCACATTTAAAGTGATTATTAATATAGTTGTATTAAAAGCGTCTCACTCTGTCCCCCAATCTGGAGTGCAGTGACGTGATCTTGGCTCACTGCAACCTCTACTTCCTGCACTCAAGTGATTCTCCCACCTCAGTCCCCCAGGTAGCTGGGACTACAGGTGTGAACTATCACTCTCAGCTAATTTTTGCATTTTTTGTAGAGACGGCATTTCACCATATTGCCCAGGCTGGTCTCAAACTCCTGAGGTCAAGTGATCCACCTGCCTCGGCCTTCCAAAATGTTAGGATTACAGGTGTGGGCCACCACACCCAGGCTTAAAATTTATTCTTTTATAATGGTTTTCTATCTGTTGCATTTGGTTTGTTTTTATCTACTTTCTTTCTTTCTTTTCTTTTTCTTTTTTTTGCATTGTCTGGTTATAATTGAGCATTGTATATGATTTTATTTAATCTCTTCTGATAAATATTTCATACCTAAAATTTTTTTCAGTGGTTTTCCTAGGGTTTACAATATACGTTTTTAAATAATTTAATCCCATATTCAAGTAACACTATGTTGTTTCATGTGTAGTAGGCATACATATTCCTTATAACAGTTAGTTTCTTTCCAATTTCTCCCTCCATCCCTTGTAACATTGCTGTCATTCATTTCACTTATGCATATTCTATAATCAGCCAATACATTGTTATAATTACTGCTTTAAAGAAATAATTTTTAAAGTTAAGAATGATAAAAATAAATATTTAATTTTACCCCCAGTTATTCCTTCTCTGATGCTCATTTGTGTTCATCCACATTTCTGACCTATGTCAGTTTCCTTCTGCATAATGAAGTTAACATCTTGCAGAGCAGGTATGCTGGCAATGAATTGCCCGAGTTTTTGTCTGTTTGAGAAAGTCTTTATTTTTCCTTCTCCTTTGAAAGATAATTGTGTTAGATATAGAATTCTTGGTTTGCACTTTTATTTCTTTTAACACTTTAAGGATTTCCTGTTATTCTCTTCTTGCTTGCCTGATTTCTGATGAGAATTTTACTATAATTTTAAGCTTTATTTTCTGTAGGAAAGGAATTCCAGTCTACTTTCTTCATATTTTTTCATCTTCGTTTTCTGCCATTAAAATATGACATCCTAGGGGTAATTTGTTAATATTGCTATTTTTCTTGCTTGGTGTTCTCTGAGCTGACTGGATCTATGCTTTGGTGTCTTTCACTAATGATAGAAAATCCTTGGACAGTATCATGTCATGTATCATGTCAAGTATTTTTTCTGCCCCATTCTTTATTTTCCTTCGGACATTCTAATTACCTGTATTTATACCTTTTTATATTATTTATGATTATTGGATGTTCCATTAATGTTTAATTCTTTTTGTTCCCCTTTCTGCTTCATTTGGTGAGGTTTTTAGTAACCTATTTTGAAGTGTAGTAATTATTTCTTCAGCTGTGTCATGTTAACTAATAAGCCTGTCAATAGCATTCTGCATTTCTCTTACTGAGTTTTTTATTGCTAGAATTTAGTTTTGATTCTTTCCTAAAGTCTCCATCTCTGCCAGCATTACCCATTTGGTCTTGCATGTTATGTTTTTTCACTTAGAATCCTTAAAATTCTAATCATACATATTTAAGTTTTCTTGTTTGATAATTTAAACATCTGTATCATGTTTAAGTCTGGTTTTGGTACCTGCTTCGACTCTTTAGATTGTTTCCTTTCTTGCTTTTTGTTATGTTTATAAATTTTTTGTTGAAAGCCAGACATATGTCAGTGTTAGGTACCAGAGAGCATATGCTTTTAGTGTGATGATTGTTATTAACATGGTTAGGAGTTGGCTTGTGTTTAATATTTGTTGTAGTATAGGCACCAGAGGCTTCACATCCCTTTAGTGTCTTTGACTTTTTTCTCCTCTGTTTGCTTTAGGGTGTCTCTTTGTATTGGTCCTCAGAGAGCAGCTGTGTTTTGCAGATCTTTCAGCTGTAATCCACTGTTACTATACTGGAGGCTTGTTTCTGTGGTGGTAGGATGTGGGAAAAAGAAAGTGTTCTATAATTTTTTTAAAAATTAAATCTCAGTATTTTAGTAATCCTGCTTTTAGGGGTAATGATCACAAATATTTCTGTCCCTCCTCCAAGAGTATAACACCCCACCCACTGGCTCCAATCCTTTGCTTCCTTACGTGGCTGCATCATTACCAATCTATTTTTTTTTTTAATCTTTGTCCCATGTTGACTATGTTATTTTTTTTTATTACATGAGAAAAGAAGGCTGAAAGGAGCTATAGTAGGTTGGAAATTAATTCCCTTAGGTGGAATAAGGTTTCTGTGTTAATCTGGAGAATAGACCTCTGTAATATGGAAGGATTGGGAAAGATTATATAATGGTTATTCTCCTTCCCCCTGCCAAAACCACCAGGGGATTTCTCTCAGATCCTTATTATGAGAACCTGGTGGGATTCCTGGAGGGAAAGGCTGCATTAGTGTGGTCCCTTCTGTGATAGCAACCCCTAGGAGTTTTTGCAATCTCACACTAATCTGCATTCAACCTATAGCAATTTGCCAATATTACTGATGAACTAATTGGTTCCACTGTTATGGCTTTCAGTAGCTTCTGCTCCAGGTAAGCAAATAACTGTAATTATTTGAATGTGCCTGTCTCTTCAGATTTCAGGGTAGCAAATTGCTCTGTGACTTCTTTGACCTCAGTTCTCTGTTGGGTCCAAGGAAAGTCATTGGTTTTCAATTTTTCCAGCCATTTCTTGTTGTAAAGAGAAGCAAGATAACTCCTAAGCCCTTTATATGCTGGTGCTAAAATCAGAAATCCTTAAACCCTTTAGTTTGATATTATTTTAGACTAGTAGAAATTGCAACCATAGTACAGAGAGTTACTATGCACCTTTCTCCAACTTTCCTCTGAAGATATCAACTTACGTAAGAATAGTCCAATTATGGAAACTCAGAAAAGGACATTGATATAATATTAACTAATCTAAAGTCTAACTTGGATTTAAATGTTTTTTGACATGTAATCATTGCTTTTGTTTTTTTTGTTTCATGTTCTTTTGTTTGGTATGTAGTTTTATTGAATACAAAGACTGAATAAGGACACCCCAAGAATAGATCACATGAGCCAGTTTCACTCACATATAGGCATCTATCCTAAATAAATTCATAACATATTTAATGGAAGAGTGAATAACTTGGTTGTATCCAAGAAAAGCAAAAATGATATTAGAAAAAAATGGTTGATTGGGATTTATCTACATTGATTGATTAGAGGAGAATAGAATTTGATCATTTCCAGGAGTATAGAAAAAGCCTTCAGAAAAAAATATTTAACATGGATTCATGGATTCATGGAAAAAAAAATAGCAAAATAACATTAGAACAGGATTTCCGTTTCCTAAAATCTACAGAAAACTTACAGAAATGTGAAATGTTAAAAGCATCCCCATTAAAATGAGGACCAAGACACAGATGTATGGTAGCATCTTTACTGTTTAAAAGCGAACTGAAATACATAACCAGAGCAATAAAAATATTAAAATAAAAGGTATGAATATTGAAAGGACAGAGATAATAAATGGTGACAATATGCTCTTCTAATTAGAAAATCCACAGGAACCAGTGCACAAAATACTCAACAAATAACAGACTTCAGAAAGCTGTTGTATACATCACTATGGCAAACTCAGGAGCCTAGCCATACAAAATCAGTAAGTAATAAGAACAAATAATAGAAAACATCTCAACCATAATAGCAGCAAATATCCAAAATTTGCCTAAAAAGAAACCTAACAAAAATGTGCACAATCTTTTTGAAGGCAACTAAAATCCCAAATAATAGCTCAGTACCTTATGTTTACTTATGGGGAAAAGAATGTTTTAAAGATGCCAATCTTCATTAAATTATTTAGAAGATTTACTGCCAGCTGTGTACTGAATTGTATCTTCCTCAAAATTTCTTTGTTGAAGCCCTAATTCTCAATTTGACTTTATTTGGAAACAGGATATTTAGGGAGATAATTAAGTTTAAATGAGGTCATAAGGGTAGAGCCCTAATCCAAAAAGACTGGTTTTTAAGAAAAGGCAGAGAAACCAAAGATCTCTTTTTGCAAGGATGTAGAGAAGAAGCCATGTGAAGACACAGCAAGAAGGCAGCTACTTGCTATCCAAGAAGGGAACCTGCAGCAGAAACCAACCCTGAGAACACCTTAATCTTAGACTTCTAACCTCCAGAACCCTGAGGTAAATAAATTTCTGGGTTTAAAAAAATATACGTTATTTAAGGCACACAGTCTGTTATTTTGTTATGGCAACCTGAGCAGACTAATACACTACCTTACATGTAGCATTCGGCAACCAGAATTTGGCTGGTATTTTCCAAAATCAACCCTGGAGAAACTACAGAAAGGAGAATGAGAGAACAGTATCAACAACAGCAAAGAAATAAAAATGAGAAATTCCAGAGGGACAGTAAGTCTGAGTTGAACTATTACTTATATGTGGGAAACAGGTGGGGCATATCCTCAAGTGGAAACAGAGTCTGTAGCTTGAAACAGAAGCAGAAGATAGAATTAGTTGGAGGAAAGGTTTCGAAGTTTGATCCATGCTTCTTCCCAGTGTGCCTTGAGACAATGAATTTATACTGTTTCACTGAATAATACAATCTGAGACGGCACCTCAGACCCTGTGTGCCAGAACCACATGAGAATATCATGACAGCACAAAAGTTTTGGGTTGGCTGGAACAGCATGATTCTAGAAACTGTGCTTATTAACCACCCAAAGCTGGAAAGCTGTTTTGTGGTGCAGCTTCCCCTATGTATCTAGCCTGAGACTTTGACCCATTCTCAAGGTTTTCAGTATGGAAACGACACAGAGCTTTCAGGGAGTTGGTATTTCCCACAAAGCCTTTAATGAAAAAGCCAAGAGAACTCCCTACTTCTCCTCCTCCGATACCCAGGGTGGAAATCTGATGGGAAAACCTACCCCAGAGACAATGTTGGTGGTGCAGTTCCTGCTGTGCAAGTACAACACGAGGGAGCCCATAACGAAGCATGACATGCTAAAGTATGTCATCAAAAAGGACAAGGCACACTTCCATGAGATTCTCAAGAAAGCCTCTGAGCTCATGGTGCTGGCCTTCGGCATTGATGTGAAGGAAGTCGATCCAACCAGGCACTACTATGTCCTATCAGCAAATTGAATCACACCTGTGATGCAAGGCTGAGTGGTCAGGAGATCATGCCCAAGACTGGCCTCCTCGTAACTATCCTGGGTGTGATCTTTATGAAGAGCAACTGTGCCACTGAGGAAGATATCTTGGAAGTGCTTAATGTAATGGGGATAGATGCCAGAAAGAACCACTATTTCTGTGGGGAGCCCAAGAAGCTCATCACCCAAGATTTCCTAAAAGAAAGATACCCGGTGTGCTGGCAGGTACCCAATAGCGATCCTGTGCACTATAAATTTCTGTGGGGTCTCAAAGCCCATGTAGAAACCAGCAAGATGAGAGTCCTCGAGTTATTGGCCAAGATCCATGATACTGTCCCCAGTTCCTTTCCATCTTTGTATGAAGAAGCTTTGCGAGATGAAGAAGAGCAAGTCTGTGCCAGACTTGCAGCTATGCTTCCTACTAGAGCCACGGCCACTGCACGTTGTGGGGTCAATTCCAGCAGCTGCTTCTCCCACTCCTAGAGAAGTCTGAAGCCCTTTCCTCAGTTTGAAGAGAACACTCAATCTTTTAAGTAGTGGGGGCCCAGGCGGTGTTAGAGGGAATATAGTACAAATTATATCTGCATTCCTGTCCTACGTGAGAAACATGTACACTTATCTTTTGTTTTTGTTGAAAGTTTTTAAATGTTATTTATTTTATAAAAATGTTGATTAGCTTTAATATCTAGCTGTATGAATAATATTGTTACATATTTAATGCTGTTTATGATGCTTTAGAGTTAAGAGGATTTTTTATCTGTTGAAACAAATTGAGAAACTTTTCATCTTATTTAGTGATCTGGAGCAAGAAAACATGACACTGAAATAGGCATTTCCTTAGAAATGTGAAATAATCAGCAGTAAAATAGTTGGGATTAAGAAATAGAGAAAAATGTTAAAGATGGTAAACTCTTGTATTCACTTGTTTCTTCTGTTGTTCTGTGAAATAGAAGTTATATACCTGGATTTGCTTTGCTTATTCAAGAATGTAGAAAACATTAAGGAGTTAGTAAATTTGACCTCTTCTTCACTAGGTTTTTATTCCTCAAACATTAGTTGAACATCTACTCTTTGGAAAGCTCCCTGGTAGTACCAGGGATGGTTAAAAAAAAAAAAAAAAAAGTCCAAGCCCCTGTCCATAAAATTTTAGAGTCAGTAACAGCTATCATATAAAGAAGACGGTGAGATATCATATAAGACATAAAAGACAAATGAAAAAAATGTATGCTGGAGGGAGCTGGAAAAGGGGAAGTCCAGAGGTGAGTAGTCAAATGTAAATGCCCTGAGGCAAGGCAATTTGGGACTTTGGAAAACTTCAAGTCCCTCAATGGGAGGTAATTTTAAGTTAAGCTGCATGGTGGATCAGAGGAGCAGATCAGAGTGGTGAGAGGTGCAGGATCCTTGGTGGTGAACTTCAGAGTTAAGAGACAGTCTAGAATGGAGAACTGCCTTTAGCTTTTGACTTTAAGTAGTTCTCCACCTAGTTCAGGGATGGAAAAATACCCTATGCTATTGTCCCAGTGCAAAAACTAGGTGTTCTATGCACTTCATCTCCAGCCATTTTCTGAGAAATAGGGCTGATGCCCACAAGGCAGGTGGGATGCCCAAAGGCCATTGTGCTGGCACTTTTTGCCTTGGGTTGGGGTGTCCATTCAAAGAGCATTTTAACTAGGTACAGTTTAACTTCAGTATAATTTGAAAATTAAAGGAGGGCTATATTTTGATAGAAACTAAATGAATGACAATTAAGGGGTAGTTTGGATCAAAGGGCAAGTGGAAGGGAGGGAAAGAGTTGAATTTTGACATATATTCCAGGAACATTGAGTTACATCCAGATGGGGAGAATTCCCCAACATTCAAATTAAATATACCCTGAAAGGAGGAAGACTTACTGACTTTTTTTTCTCTTTCTTTCCATATTTCTTTCCTTTCTTTCTTGATAGAATTTTTGACTAACTTGGTGTTCTGTGTCCTACAGCGCTGTATATTCATGGACATTCATTTTTTGTGGATTAAAAAACAAAACCATAACCAAAAATATCGCAGTTGAAGAGACGGTATCACCGAGGGTAAAAAAAAAAAAATCATGGTAATAAATGTCACTGTTTAATGTCTCAATGCACACCAGTCACTGTGCCAGGTGCTTTACATACATCACACACAACACAGTCCAACAGTCCTAGGGGACAGGGCTTATCAAACCCACTTCACCAATGAGGAGATCAATGCTCATAGAATTGGGTAATATGTCTACTTCACACAGCTAGTAAGTGACAGGATGGGACTAGACTCCTGGTCTAAATTCCTCTGGAGCTCACACTGTTCCACTCCTCCCAGCCTGAGGCAGCTCTTGGGTCTATTAATTCATTTCTCTTCTCAGTACTCCAAGATGTCTCTCAGACAATCAAAATAAAGATCCTGTGGCTGAAGCACTAAAAGCAGGTCTGAAAAAAAGGAAAGGGAGAATGACAATCAGACACTATCTGGGACTGTCTGTGGGGTTCATTGGCCTGAAGTCCTCCCTCTCTTAGCCCCAGATTCTTCCAGGGCTGACTCTGTCCTGGTCCCTTCACATGAGTTCAGTCCTGCACTTTCCCACACTACTGTGCCCTTCCTCTGGGTCTTCCCCAGTGTGCTTTCCTGTCCAAAGTGGAACTGACCTGCTGGTCAGCTGCACTGCGTCCTTCTCTGGAGCCTGCACCCGCTCCTAGAGGAACACACAGCCCAGACTCACCTGCCTTCTCCAAGACTTAGCTGACACTCCAGCTGCCCTTTACTGTGGACCCCCTTGACAGAAGAAGCCCCTTCCTTGCATTGTAATTGTTCACGTAAAACAGTGAAGCTTAGAGACCTCTTCATCTCTCTGGATGCATCTGGAAAACACACTCACAGTGTTTTCATATCCGCTAGTAGGGAAAGTCTGATTTGGCACAGAATCTACTGATTCTTGCTTTATAACCCGGAGGCTAGAGAGAAGATTTTGGAAATGATCCTGAGGTTTGAGGTCAAATTTTAATGGAGTTAATTATTTGAACTGGCCTCTGAACACATACACCAGTTAGTGAGCTCACCTAGGTGGTCCAAAATCAAAGCCTCCTCCATAGGTAGTCAGTGAGGAAAGACCATGGGAATCAGTGTATAAGCAAACATCTACTGTGGCTAAATCTCTAAAAACACAGGAGTCTCTAGGTGACTAGAAAATGGTTCCATGGCAGCTATGCTAGCTTTGATAGGAAAAGAAGAAATAATTCAACATTATTCCACTTCCCCTTGCCTTTCTGTTTACTCCTAAGGAAAATTGTGGTTTTAAGTGATAGTGCAGATATTCTCACTGTCCCAAAATTCTACAATATGCATAAATCACAATTCCCCCTAGTTACTACATTTCATCAAAATTCATCTCTCTCCTCCGAAGTAATCACAATTAATAATGTTTGTTGTTTTAAAACATATTCTAGGCTTTTCCTTCCATAATATGCTGTAAAAAGTACATTATGAGTTTTTAACATATAACATAGATGGATAACAGTGTACATAGCGTTTTTCCTCCTGCCATTTTCACTGAATGAAATAAATGCAAAATCTTTCTGTGAGAGTACATATAGATCCACCTTACTCTTTTAACTACTCCCTAGAATTCTAAAGTGTGTATGTGCCATAAATAATTTGACCAGTCTCCTCCAGATGGACACATTGGTTATTTCCCATTTGTTGCTGTCATTTGTAGAACTGATATTAATATCATTGACCATGAATTCTTGGGCAAATATGCATGTTTTCTTACAGGAAAGACACAGCAAAGTGTAAATTGTATTAAAGTGGGAAAAAATGTGATCATTGTAAATGTTTATTAATATTTCTGAAATTCTGTTCTAATAAAGCTGCATCAATTCATATTCTTACATATTAATGTATAATATGTGCACTCTCGCCGGGCGCGGTGGCTCAAGCCTGTAATCCCAGCACTTTGGGAGGCCGAGGCGGGTGGATCACGAGGTCAAGAGATCGAGACCATCCTGGTCAACATGGTGAAACCCCGTCTCTACTAAAAATACAAAAAATTAGCTGGGCATGGTGGTGCGTGCCTGTAATCCCAGCTACTCAGGAGGCTGAGGCAGGAGAATTGCCTGAACCCAGGAGGCGGAGGTTGCGGTGAGCCGAGATCGCGCCATTGCACTCCAGCCTGGGTAACATGAGTGAAACTCCGTCTCAAAAAAAAAAAAAAAAAAAAAAAATGTGCACTCTCATAGGCATTTTATCAACCTTTTAAATTTTGGTCAAACCTTTGGGTGATAATATATGATCTCACTTTTATTTTAATTTCCTTGTTTTCTAAGTAGGTTGAGCAGAAAATTAACTTAATCCCTCATCCAAAGAAAGTGGGATTCCTTTAGTGATGTCTTGGGTACCAGGATTTTTCTGGACATGCTTCAACATTCTGAAACATCAAGAAGATAGTTCCCTGTACTTTGAAGAGGAAAGAGTTGATCAGAATCACCAGGTCCTAGGGAATGGGTGTATACAGGATACTCTCAGCTAGTGAGAAACATGAGGACCTGGGGAGAGAGATCACCAAGTTTATAGAACACTTGTCCCCAAATGCCAGGATTCCATGATATATTCTGTATACAACTGTTATACCACAGTTGTCAATATTTTAGATGTGGGACCTCGTATTCCAACTTAAGCCTTCTTCATAAATCAAATCTCTGACTTGAAAGCAGAGAAGTCTGGGTAGGGGAACTGCAAGCCAATTGTCCTGTCTATTTGGCACCCCTTCATCGCACCCAGGCCTGTGGTCACTTAAACCTACACATCATTGGGGTTCCCTAAGCACTACTGGGAAAGCTTGGTTCTAGAAGACTCTTCCTCAGACATGGACTTGACATTCCTGCACAGACATCTATCTGTGTGGGTCCCATTCTACCCAATACATTGTATGCCAAATTTGCTGCTTCGCTCTCCAGCACTGTAGAAATGTGGCCACCTACCCGTGCATGCCCAGCCTACCTTGCCATCCCATCTCTTGTTTTCAAACCCCTCATTATCCACCCCTCCCCCACCTGGACACACACAAGCACATTCTATCCTCCTATCCACTCATCTCTTTTCTATTTTCAGCAAAGGACTGGTTGCCCTCTCTTCAACCCACCATCCTCATTAGTAATTTGCACAGAACTTGCCTTCGTGCTGACCCCAACCCACCCCTGTCTCCATTCTCTTTCTAGACCTGTTTCAAACTCTCCTGTGGAAGAGAGACCTCTGGTACCCCCTTTACCTAGTATCCTTTTATCATTTAAGAGGATGGTTGGATTTCTTGTCACCCATGTCTCTTTCTTTTGAAAGTCTTCTCAGTTCACGTCCATGTGTGCAGTCCCTCAGCAAGTGCAGGGTGCTTGCTTACCTTTGCTTTTATCTGTCATTTCTGCCCCCAAATGTGGCATACAATGGCCTTGACTGATGCTCACATTGCTCAGTGTCAACCAAATCTATTACAGATGTGTAGCTAAATTTCCTTTAATATCACAAGCCAGAGGGGTTCTTCTATGAGGCCTAGTATTTGTTGGCTTGCATAGTCACCAGGTCTTTGGGTACTAAGTGGAAAGAATTGGCCATACCCTTTGGTACTCATAATAATCAGAAGCACTTAAGAAAAGAGTATAATTCCATTTCTTTCTGCCCTTTGGGCTGTTGTAATATGTTTTTCTTCTACATATGGAATATACTTTAACATAAAATGTTAATACTTTTGGATTAAACAGCCAATTATCTTTTTTTTTTTTTTTTTTTTTTTTTTGAGACGGAGTCTAGCTCTTGTTACCCAGGCTGGAGTGCAATGGCACGATCTCGGCTCACCGCAACCTCCGCCTCCTGGGTTCAGGCAATTCTCCTGCCTCAGCCTCCTGAGTAGCTGGGATTACAGGCACGCGCCACCATGCCCAGCTAATTTTTTGTATTTTTAGTAGAGATGGGGTTTCACCATGTTGACCAGGATGGTCTCGATCTCTTGACCTCGTGATCCACCCGCCTCGGCCTCCCAAAGTGCTGGGATTACAGGCTTGAGCCAAGCCAATTATCTTTTAAAGGCATTTAAATATTAAGTGAAATCTTTTATACTTACCCATGTAGTTACCATTTTCAGTGCTCTTCATTTCTTTATATAAATCCAGATTTCCAACTGGTATCATTTCCCTTTTGCCTGAGGAATTTCTTTAACATTTCTTTTATTGTACATCTATTGGTGATTAATTCTTCCATGTTTTGTAATTCTGAAAAATTTTCTTATTTTCTCTTTGTTTTTGATGAAATTTTCATTCAGTATAGAATTCTAAGTTGACTTTTTTTTTTCTTTCAGTACTTTCTTTCAAGGTGCTCCTCCATTATCACCCACTATTTTCTACAATAAATCTTTTGTCTTTGCATATTTGTTCCATTGTAGGGCAACTCTTATTTCTCTGGCTAGCAGTATGATTAATTTTGTAAGAAACTGCTGAAACAATTTTAAAAATTGCTGCAATACTCATACAAATTATCAGAGTTTTGGTCATTTCACAGTTTTCTAAACTTTAGTCATTCTAGTAGGTGAATGGTCTTGTCTTCTTTGGGTTTTAATTTGAATGCTCCTGATGTGCTTGAATACTTTTACAAGGACTTATATGCGCTGTATTTATCTTTCTTTTGTGAAGTGCCTCTTCAAAATATTTTTTCTATTTTTATTAGTTAATTTTCTTTTTATTGTTGTTTACATATTCTGGATATAAGTATTTTGTCAGATATAGGTATTATCCATATCATATTTAAGTCTGTAACTTCCTTATTAATT
Source organism: Sapajus apella (assembly GCF_009761245.1). Lineage (NCBI taxonomy): Eukaryota > Metazoa > Chordata > Mammalia > Primates > Cebidae > Sapajus > Sapajus apella. The sequence continues at coordinate 23,505,420 of NW_022436957.1, forward strand.
TTCTTAATTATATGTTTTATTGAACAGATTTTTACAATTTTGTTTAATTGTGTTTTATCATTTTTCCTTTTATTGTTAATATTTTGTGGCTTTTGTTTAAGAAATCATTGACTACTCTCAGCACATGAAGATATTCTGCTATCTTGCATTTGAGAAGCTGGAATTTCAGCTGTTGCTTTTAAGTCTATGATGTAACACAAATTAATTTTTGTATTGAGTTAGATAATAGCCAAAGTTCATGTTCATCAAGTTGTTCTACCACCATTCACTGAAGATATTCATTTTCCCAATAAATTTATTTGCTACTTTGATTGAATTTTTTAGTAGTAGGAAGATTTAATTCACTGCTGTCAACTACGACAGAGCAAATAGACTAAAAATAAGAGCATGAAGGATCTGAATATTAGAATAAGGTTGATGTAACAGTCATATATTGAACTTTATTATAATAGAGAATGCACAAGCTTTTAATTAGACCCATGGTACAATGATATATTATAAAGATCACAAAGAAAATCACAATAAATTAGACAAAAATTGAAATAATATGATCCACAATATCAGATCACACATTTTCAGCATAAATAGAATCAAAATGAAGACTAATTAGTTGGAAATGACAAAATTAATGGATAATGTAAATTTGATTTTATTTCTGGATTCTCTATTTTGATTTGCTAATATATTTTTCTATCTTTAGGATAATCACTGGTTTGATTACTGTGTCTTTATTGTCAGTATTGAAGTCAAATGGCATAAGTATGCTAACTTTTTTTTCTTTTTCAGGACTCATGGCTATTTCCTTTAACTGTTCATATACATTTTAGAATCAGCTTGTTGATTTCTATAAGAAAAGCCAGCCATAATTTTGGTAAGAATTATTTTCTATCAGTGGAATAATTTTGCTTCTTTTTGTGTTTTCAGTTTATTTACTGGAATTGTTCAGCTGTTTCTTCAAAAATCTTGTGTTTTTAAAATCCTTGAACACATTTGTAACAGATATTTTTAAGTATTTGTTTACTATTTCTGTCATCTCTGATTTTTCTCCTAATTACAATTTATCTTTTTCATCTTGCCAATCACATCATCATAGTTCTTTGCACACCTAGTCTTTTTATTGTATATTGGACATTATGGATGCTAAATTGTGAGTGACTGTATCTTGTTATTTTCCTTAATAAAACGGCTAGGAAAGCAGTTAATTCATTTGCATATCAGGCTACTCTTTTCTAGGCCCATTTTAAAGCTTTACTAAGGATGGTCTGTGGTAGCCATCACTCTTGGACTACATTCACTCTATTTTTATGACTGAGACTTTTCTGAAGCTCTACTACCTTGCTTTGTGTTCTCAAAGAAGACTCCTCCCTTTGGCTATTTAATATCAAAATATCCCAGCCATGTTTGTGTTCCAGTAGATGTTCAGCTCACTGATCTCTATAATTATTTTTTTATTCACCTAGTAGTTGCTCTTTGCCCAGCTTCATGAAGTCCTGCCCTTCACATGAGCAATTTAGTGTTCAGTGAAAGACCAAAGAGGGCCATTCTGCAGATTTCTGGAGCATTAATTATATGTAGCTCATTTTTCTCCAACAACCTGCCCTGCAAATTCCAGCATTCTGACTATTCCCAAATTCTGATCACTGTGTCATCAGTTCAGTAAGTCCCTTGTGCTCTGTTTTGGTTAGTCCTCCTTGCCCCACAATTTAGATATTGCCTTCAAGCAAAAATCCAGGGTTATCTGGAGGCTTATTTCACTTAGTTTCCTTCTTTCAGGAATCATAATTCTTTGCTGACTGTTTTCCAGTGTATGAAAACCGTTACTTCATATATTTTGCCTATTTTTGCAGTCATTTATAGCAACTAGAAGTGGAAGTTCTGAATTTGTTTTATAATAGCAAATTCTAAAACATTTAATTCTAACTACTTTTAGGCTTACAGAAAAGTTGCAAAAATAGAACATAAAGTTTTAATATATTCCTTGCTTAGCCTCCTCCAATGTTCATATCTTAAACAACCCATAATATTACCATTACCAGAAAATTTACATTGTCATAAGAGCATTAACCAAATTAACTGTCTCATTCAAACGTCACCATTTTTTCCAGTAATGTCCTTTTAAGAGTCTCAATAAGGATCCCACATTCCATTTACTTATTTTTTCCTGGATTTCTACAATCTGCAACAGTTCCTCAGCCTTTCCATATTTTTCATGATCTTGATAGCCCTGAAGAGTATTGATGAGTTATTTTGCTGAATGTCCTTCAATTTGTGCCTTGTATATTCTCACTATTAGACTGGAGTCAATTTGTACAAGGCACAAATTGAAAAAAGAATCATGGAAATGGTGCCTTGCCTTTCTCCATGCTCCATATCACAGAGTTCATGATGTCAATATGTTTTATTACTGGTGACATTGACCTTGGTCTTCTCATCTAGGTGGTCTCTCCTGGAAATTTCCAATGTAAAATTATAATTATTTTTTCTATAGTGAACAAATATCTTAGGAGAAATACTTTGAGGCCATACAAATATCTTCTCCCCCAGCCCCTTGCCCACTGATTCTAGCATCCTTTAATGGATTATGTATGCAATAATCACCACTGTAATATCTGCCTAGTGATTACTTCTATTTCCCTCCTTCTTTAAGCATTTATTAATTGCAATTTCACTACAAGGGAAAGCTATTGAATCTCTTCCATATACTTATTTAATCAATTATTTATTTATCATCACCATTGGTTTATGAATATTTATTTTAATATTTGGGTTATTATCTGATACTCTCATTAGTTTTTTTGTTGCTCAAAGCTTTGGCCATTAGGAGTTCCTTCAGGTTGGCTTCTGTGCTTTTTCAACAACCTCCTCCCGTATTTTTTGAGAACTTTCACTTTTCTGGTACCACAAGGTGTTTCAAGCTCCTTTTGATTTCCTCTACCCAGGCCCTGAAACAAACCACTTTTCCAAGGATCTGTGATTCCTTTATAGAGACATGGTGCTCAGAAACCAAGATCTGGGCACCAGGTATGCTAATTACTACAGGGGCGTTATTGTTTCTACGCCTCTCAGCAGACAGGACTAAGAAATATTTGTATATTAGCCCATATGCACACATATATATTTTTATATACCTGTGTATGTATATGCATAATGAGTTCATACTGATACCTCAGATCCAATTTGACATCACAGGGATCATTTTAGTCTTTTCCCTTTCTTTAATTGTAGTTGCCTTCTACAGCAGTAAGGCACCCAATTTTTATTATCTACTACATATTTACTTATTCATGCAATTCTAGTAGACACAAACTCATTTCAGGATATCTACCCTAATACCCTCATAATAAACACATTTACTGACTAGATAACAGCACTTGTGCACAATTCTTCTTGTCTTTATTCTTACAGTATTCCATCAACTTCCTGTTTTCCAAAGTTATTTAGGTCAGTTCTTTTCCCTCCTGCATTCAGTATGGTTATGTTTTCCACATTTATTACAGGTATTTTCATTTGTTAGTGTTTGGATGACATATTGGATTTCCCCCACATTCTGATTGGTTTTAACTCTTTGCTTATTAATGGAAATATTTCTTAAGGAAATATTTCTTTCTATTTGTTAATTCCTTAACAACAGGCATTATCATACATACAGTAGATTGCTTCACAATATTAACTGTCCATGATTGTAAGAGTGTGCCTGAAATATGTGTTTTGATATTGAAATTAGAAAAAAATCTATGTCTGTCTTGTACCTTGTGGGTGCTTTGTTTATTCAGGCAAGTGCCTCATATTTATTCACTTTTTTCTACATACTAGTTTAAATACAACAGCTGAAATGTTTCAAAATTTTGCACGTACCAGGGCTTAATCTGATCATATGCAATGGATTTAATTCTTGAAAACAAGAAATTTAATGTCTCCATATGGCCATTAAAGCCAGCTGAGGCACTACTATTTGTCATGATGTTGATGATGAGCCCTTTACTGCTTGTGTTTTTTTTATGATTGTTGCCAAGTAACTGAACAACTCATGCAGCATTGCTAAGGATAAGACCTTTCCCTAGTAAGAAGGAAAAGATGGCAACCTGCTGTGTGAACAATAGGGAAACTACCCTTATCATTCTTGGCACAAACACTTCGTCACTAGGGGTGCATCTTTACAAAAAAACTCTTCGAAATTTTTCTGTAAAATAATCTGTTCTTGTTCACCGACATGAAATTTTTAAAGAAAAGAATAATATGCTAACAGGCAGAAAAAAAAGGAGATAAAATCCAGAAAATGTATTATACATCTGTCTTTATCAAATAGTTGATATCTAAAGACTCCACATTAGGAGAGATGGAAGCAGTTATTACTACCACATGGCATCTTGCCCTACTTAATTCCAGCCGAAAAAGCCTCCTCCCACTGTGTTGTAGAGAAGGTGAAGAATCTCAAGTCAGATCAAAGGCCAAGCTGTGATTACTGTGAAAAGAAGAGAGGAGGATCGCATATTTTTTTTTAGCCATCTATCCTTTCAAGATATAATGTCCCATTTCAAATGTTTGCTGCATGAATGTCAAAAAAAATCAGATGGTAAAATAATAATGGTAGCTCAAATCTATGAAAAATGGAGGTTCATGGAAGCACAGATACTAAGTTTTTTTTTAAAACACTTCTTCTTAGTATTCCACAGTGATTCTTCCAAGAATAAAATCACTGACTTAAACTCTCATCTAATATTCAACCACTTTATATGAGTAAGAATTTTTTTCATATAACATGGAAATGCAGAAATTGATGCTTTTAGATTTATCTTCAGGTCTTAGATTTTGTTAATAGAGATAATCTTGCTCTATTATTTAATAGACCATTTTACGTATGTTTTTCTGTACAGTTAACCCTTAGACAACTCGGGTTTGAACTGCGTGGATCTACTTATGCATGGATTTTCTTCTGCCTCTGACACCCATTAAACAGCAAGACCAAATGTTCCTTTTCCATTTTTCTCCTCAGCCTACTCAACATGAAGATGATGAATATGAAGACCTTTGTGATAATCCACGTTCACTTAATGAATCGTAAATATATTTTCTTTTCGTTATGATTTTCTTAATGATATTTTATTTTCTCTAGCTTATTTTATTGTAAGAATACAGAATATAATACACATAACATACAAAATATGTTAGTTGACTATGTTACCAGTAAGGCTTCTGGTCAACAGTAGGTTATTAGCAGTTAAGTTTTGGGGAATCGAAAGACATACTCAGATTTTCTTATTGCACGGGTGTTTGGTGCACCTAACTCCTATATTGTTCAAGGGTCAACTGTATAATAAACAAGCAAAGAATACTATAAAAAATTAAGATGTACAGCAAAACTTGATGCGTCCCTCTTTAAAACACATGTTCACCCTTAAATGTATCTATGTGCTAAAAATACTGACATCTTGCTATTGAGGTGTTTGAGTTCCCTATGTGTTTCAGATATTAGCCTCTTATAAGATGTATGGTTCATAAATATTTTCTCCTGTTTTATAAGTTTTCTATTCACTCTGAAGTTTCCTTTGCTGTGCATAAGCTTTCTAGTTTGATGCAAGCCCGTTTGTCTAATTATGGTTTTGTTGTCTGTGCTCTTGGGTTGTATCCAAAACAATCTTTGCCAAGACCAATGTCAAAAAGCTTTTTCTCTACGTTTTATTTTCTAGTAGTTTTTTCGTTTTTCTATTTCATGTTTTATGTTTAACTTTCTAATCCATTTTTAGTTGACTATGGTGTATGAGCTGAGATATGGGTTTACTTTCATTCTGCATGTGGTTATCCAGTTTTCCCAACATCATTTATTGAAGAGAATGCCTTTACCCAGTTGTGTGTTCTTGACACATTTCCTGAAGATCATTTCCCTGTAAATGCATGGATTTATTTCTGGGCTCTCTATTACATTGGTTTATATGTCTGTTTTTGTGCCAGTATTGTGCTCTTTTGATTATTATAGCTTTGCAGTAGATTGTGAGGTCTTTGAGTAGATTGAGGTAATGTGATGCCTTCAGCCTTATTCTTTTTGTTCAAGATTGCGTTGGTTATCTGGGATCTTTTTAAAATCCACTTAAAAATGAGCAAAGAACCTGGAAAAACATTTCTTAAAAGAATACATGCGAATGGCCAACAGGTATATGAAAAAATGTTCAACATCACTAATCATCAGAGAAATGCAAATCAAAACTGCAGTGAGATATCACCTCACATCTGTCAGAATACTTTTTATTTAAAAAAAAAATGACAAGAGATAAATGTTGGTGAAGATGTGAAGAAAAGGAACCCTTTCACACTGTTGGTGTGGAGATAAATTAGCACAACCATTATGGAAAACAGTATGATGGTTCCTCAGAAAACTAAACATACATCTACCATATAACCAATAATTCCACTTCTGGGTATATATCCAAAGTAAATGAAATCAATATGTCGAAGGGAGATCTGCACTTCCATGTTCATTGCAGCAGTATTCACAATAACCAAGACGCAGATTCAACCTAAGTGTTCATCGACACGAATGGATACAGAAAATGTGGTACATACACACAATGGGATGCTATTCATCCTTAACAAATAAGGAATTCCTGTAACTTGTGACAATGTGGCTGAACCAGGAGAACTCTAAGCTAAACAAAATAAGGCAGGCATAGAACAACAAGTACTACATAATCTCATTTATATGTGGAATCTAAAAAGCTTGAACTCATAGATATATTGAGTAGAATGGTGGTTACCCAAGACTAAGGATGAGGCAAGTATTAGGGAGATGTTGGTCAAAGGATACAAAATTTCAGTTAGATTGGAGGAATAAAATCAGAAGATCTATTATACAACATGGCGATTATAATTAATAACAATGTATTGTATACTTAAAAATCGATACCACAGATTTCAAATGTTCTAACCACAATAAATGATAAATATGTGAGTAATGATTATGTGAATTACCTTAGTTTAGTGACTTTAAAATGTATACATATATCCAAACATTATTTTGTATATCATAGTTACAATTTTAATTTGTGAATTAAAAAATACTAACAGTCTTTCCCAGGAATAGCTACAATTATTCCTTCTCTATTTAAAAATTCCCTATAAATTGGCAGTCTAATACCAAAAACCTAAACTTCAATATTGAATAAGAAAACTTTAAAGCTCTAAACAATTTAACTATTCTTCTCATTCACGTACAAATCTGTTAATCAGAAGAAAAGGAATGCTAGGCCCCGCCCCATCCCTGCTCCTTGGCTGGTTTTCTCCGTGGGCGCCTCAGACGGGACCTGGAGATGTGGGCAGCACCTGGGGGAGCCCTGGCTGGGTGCGGCTCATGCTCTGCCTGGCTGACTTAGTGCTCTCGCTCTACGCGCTGCACGTGAAGGCGGCGCGCCCATGGGACCCGTATTACCACGCGCTCTGCGACGTGGACACCGCCATCAGCTGTTCGCCCATTTTCTCCTGGTGGGGCATGGGCTTCGGGCTGGTGGAGCACGTGCTGGGAAAGTACAGCATCCTCAATCAATCCAATAGCATATTCGGTTGCATCTTCTACACGCTACAGCTGTTGTTAGGTTGGTTGCCTGAGGACACTCTGGGCCTCTGTCCTGCTGCTGCTGAGATCCCCGGTGTCTCTCGCTGATTCAGTCTACCTGGTCTGGATGCTGTTCTTCGTGCTCTATGATTTCTGCATCATTTGCATCACCACCTATGCCATCAACATGGGCCTGATGTGGCTCAGTTTCTGGAAGGTCCAAGAACCCCAGGGCAAGGCTGAGGCACTGAGCTCTCACCCCAAGCCTGGCTGGCCTTGTCTGCTTTGCTTTGGCATGTGAGCCTTGCCCAAGGAGGCCTATCTGGGTCCCTAGAAGGCCCTAGATGCAGGGCCTTCTAGAGTCCCCTCTCCCCCTGCCATACCCACACGCGGCAATGGACCAAATGTGCCAGAGGCTCGCTCTTTTTTTCCAACCATGTGCCTCTGACTCTGTCTCCAAGGGCTGGTCTCTGAAGCTTTTGCCATTGCCCAGGGAGGGAAGGTTCTGAGCAATAAAATTTCTTAGATTAAAAAAAAATAAGCAATGCTAGTCTATAGAGAAAATAGCTAGAGGACACTTTTCCTGCTTTATGTGTTTCCCTCCAATTGTCCAGTTGTTAATGCACTATAAATAAGTTAGTCAGATTTATTATTAATATTTTTATTATTTGTGTTCTTGTTACATAACACCACAGAAGCAGCAGACAATTCTTTATCACAAGAAAAAGCTTTTGTTTCCTTAGTACATTTAACTCCTTATTATAGATTACAAAGCCAAAAGGTTTGGTTTTCTTCCTCAAAATAGTATAACCACGTGCTGGTATAAAATTATATATGAAAATATTATGGGAGATTCATAAACTTAGAAGAGGGGTTTGGGCAATAAAAATGCCCAAAGTGGTCTGAATATATATGCTACTTTTCATTGCTGGTTATCTAATAAAAGGGGTTCTGACTATAACAATCAGCACATTCACCTGTAAAACATTTATTGGATATCAACGAGAAAATTTATCAAATTTTCCTAATTTTTATTATAAATGTCAAACTTTAAGTTGGCAACATACTCACAATTCAATTATGTGCCTTTCATTTTGTTGATTTGGCCTTAGTGTTGGTATCCATGTGCAGTTTTATTATCGGAAACTTGAACAAATGTATGTTACAGTATTTCCAAAAGTAACTCATACTATTTGTCTTAGGTGTGATGAATGCAAATTAATTCTCCCCTTCAGGGTATTTAAGTATAGACTCTTTTACATAAATCATATATTAATATATACAATGTGAGTATCTTTGAAAAGTTCTAACATTGAATATGCAAAATTAAAACAAATCCAGCATTATAATCAGTTACAAAACTTAGACAAGTCACGTGTTCAGGGATACTAGAATGCATGAGCTATAGTCATCATCTCCGAGCTAACATTTCATCTCTCCAAGCCAGTGTCACAAACCAAGAACTTGATGATAGATTTTCCCTCACTGAAGAATAGGGATATCTGTTAGACCTATTTAAAATTTTTTGAATCATGTTCATTAATTATCATGATTTTTATCTTAAATTGTATCCTGGTATTCAGTAAATGATACTCTATTGACATTACTCAGTCTGAGAATCCAGTATTGTGTACAAATTTTTGTCTGTATTGATGTATTACATATTTTTCCTACTTAGAAGAGGGCCGGCATCTTTCACTATATTTACAAAAAGAGTTTAGTGATATACTGCACAGCATGGTGACTATAGCTAATAATAATGTATTGTATAATTCAAAATTGCTAAAAGAGTAGATTTTAAATTTTCTCACCACAAAAAATGATAAGTAGGTGAGGTGATAGATACATTAATTATCTTGATTTAATTTTTCCACAATATATACATATATAAAAATATCAGAGTGTACCCATGAATATATATATTATTATCAATTAAAAATAAAATAGCCTGGGCATAGTGGCTCACATCTATAATCCCAGCACTTTGGGAGGCCAAGGTGGGTGGATCACTTGAGGTCAGGAGTTTGTGAGCAGCGTGGCCAACATGATGAAACCCTGTCTCTACTAAAAACACAAAAAATTAGCCAGAAGTATTGGCGCACACCTGTAATCCCAGCTACTTGAGAGACCGAGACAGGAGAGTCACTTGAACCTGGGAGGCAGAGATTGCAGTGAGTCAAGATCGTACCATTCATTGCACTCCAGCCTGGGTGACAGAGCAAGGCTTCATCTCAAAAAATAATAATAAATAATAAAAATGGTTAAATGGTAAAAAATAAAAATAAAAAGGAGTTAATGATTCCCAAAAAGTTGAAAACTCTTGCCCTAGTGTATATTATGCCACTGGAGTCTTAAACTATAAGGTTTATGATTCGTAGTTCGTTAATGGTCCTGCAAGCATAAGTTGACCCATTTGAATATGGTTAGGGTATACACAAAGAAGAAGAAAGGGTCAACTGAAGTATAGAGAACAAGTTGTTTTGAGCATCCAAATATAGAGTAAAAGAGTGTAAATTTTTTTACTGAACTAAAATTCTTTATTTCCAAAAAAAGTACAAACCAGTTACTATTTTTACATGAGATGATGAATAGATATAGCATATAGATTGTTATGTGGGTATTTTATTAATATCTATTAGCAAATTACATACAATGTATGTAATATATATAATTTTAAGCAATTCCACCCTTCACCCTCCAATAGACCCCAATGTGTGTTGTTCCTCTCTATGTGTCCATGTGTTCTCACCATTTAGCTCCCACTTAAAAGCGAAAACATGTGGTATTTGGTTTTCTGTTCCCGCATTAGTTTGCTAAGGATAATGGCCTCTAGCTTCATCCATGTGACTACAAAAGAACATGATCTCATTCTTTTGTATGGCTGCATAGTATTCCATGATGTATATGTACCACATTTTCTTTATCCAGTCTACCATTGATGGGCATTTAGGATGATTCCATGTCTTTGATATTGTGAATAGTGGTGCAATGCATATATGCATGCATGTGTCTTTGTGATAAAATGATTTATATTCCTTTGGTTACATACCCAGTAATGGGATTGTGGGGTCAAATGGTAGTACTGTTTTTAGCTCTTTGAGAAATTACCACGCTGCTTTCTACAGTGGTTGAACTAATTTACATTCCCACCAACAGTGCATAAGCATTCCTTTTTCTCTGCACCCTTGACAGCATCTGTTATTTTTTGACTTTTTAGCAATGGCCATTCTGACTGGTATGAGATGGCAGCTCATTGTATTTAAATATATAGTTAAATATATAGTTAACTACATGTGTATATATATATCATGTATATATATGTATATATATTTATTTATTACATGTAGTTCATATATATATATATATATATATATACACATGTAGTTAAATGTATATGTACCCCCATGACACAAGTTTCCTAAGTAACAAACCTGCACATGTACCTTTGGACTTAAAGGGTGTGGTGGCTCACACTTTTAATCCCAGCGCTTTGGGAAGCCGAGGCGGGGGGATTACCTAAGGACAGGAGCTCGAGACCAGCCTGGCCAACACGGTGAAAACCCGTCTCTACTAAAAATGCAAAAATTATCTGGGTATATTGATGCACACCTGTAATCCCAGCTACTCAGGAGGCTGAGGCAGGAGAATTGCTTGAACCCAAGAGGCAGAGGTTGCAGTGAGCCAAGATTGTACCACTGCCCTCTAGCCTGGGTGACAGAGTGAGACTCCGTCACAAAAAAAAAAAAAAAGAAAAAGAAATGTAGATGTCATAAGTTTAGGAACTAATACACACACACACACATGCACACATACACTTTGTACATTGATTTAAGGTGTTTTCCACAGCCAGTGAAAGAAAACACAACTCAAACTGACCTAAATATTAAATCACTTTTTTTACCTACATAACCGACAATAAAATTTTACGTCAGGCTTCAGGTTTGGTTTAAGCCAATAACTTATGCTTCACTTACTTGAAATTATTGTGACTTTACCATGCTCTTTCTCCATGTTTAGTCCAGTAGCAAGATGGCTGAGGCATTTCTGGTCCCCACAAAAGCATGTAACAATTTGCAAAGGACTAGAGAGAACCCTTGTATTCCAGTACACCAAAATACCATTTCCACTCCTGATTATCCATTTATGTCACTTGTCCACTTTTGTCCAGTATCCCGTACATGCTAATTAGCATAAGCCAGTCAGGCTCATGCCACTGAGACTTAAGAGATCAGATTCTCCTGAAGTACATGGAATGAGATTGTTGTGTTGTATCTAAATCAAGATTCTGTCACGATTCTGGTAGAGGGGAATGCATGTTATGAGACCTTCGACAATGATCACTACAATTGTACACTGTTGTATATTGTACTAGATTGATAATATTTAAGATGTTGATGGATCATTATCTACAGCAGGTTATAGGATAAAATTGGTATTTTATAAGCTGTTCTGTTTTATGGCTATCAATATGTGTGTATGTGTATATATATATATATATATAATTTTATTACCATTCTATATCTTTAAAAAATGAAAAATTCACTCAATTAAAAAGAAAGGTAATATTTAATTAGAAATAAAATGAATTCTAAATCTTTCATGAATGTATTCTGTGCAGGGAATTCTTGATGATTGCCATTATTATGAGAGATAATATCAAGCCCAATTATTTCAAGTCAGGTGAAATCTTTCCTCATTGAATGTGCTGAGATAAAAGCTCTTCAATTGAAAGGTATTTTACGTAGAGCATAGACCCTGGTCTTTGAAATATTTTTAGTGAAATTTATTTTTCATTATGCATTAAAGTTCTACTAAGTTTCTCACATGGGGCTTCCAATTTGCTATGTTTTAATAAGGTTGGCAAGTTAAAAATAAAGTTTTGTCAGTTGCTCTTCTGTTTGTTCTCATATATATTTATCTCCTTTTCCCATTTTGTATCACATGGGGGCTGATCCCAGGAGAAATACTTCTCCCAGATTCCCAAGTCAGCTGGTTTTAACTATAGTTTGCCAATTGGAGACACTAGCAGAAGGGAGAATGAAGGGAGAAGAAAGGGTATTTTTCACAATCTGCCAGTGAGGCATGTTGAACAGTAGTTGCTTCTCTATGGCTCCAGTTCCTACAAGAAATGATTCGAAATTCCTCCAGGAGATCCTGGTTTCTGAGCTTTAGTAACCCCAATCGCTTTATCTCTGCAACAAAGGTGTTGCAGTAGCTTTTGAGATGGCTAATCTCTGATTTGCCTCATCATTTCCTGTTTGGTTTTTCAGCAATTCCTTCGCCTATATAATTAATTCACAATATTAAATTTCTTCTATCTTAAGTATTCTTAAAGGATCTCTGATTCCAGATTGGAACATAACTGATACATAATTATGCACAATTTCATTTGATCTACCTGTACCTAACCTTCTATTATCTGTTTTCTGTTCCCACATTTCCAAATTTGAAATCACTCTGACAACATTCTTAATAGCATATATATTGCCAAATCCAATGGGTATATTTTAGTTCCCTGGATACTTCTGCTTTCTTTGACATTACTGACTACTCTTTTTCATAAATTATTTATTTCATTTATTTCTACAGTGTTCTTTTTTGTTTCTATCCCTTTAATCATTTAGCTTAATTCCTGTCATGCTCAATTTTTAAAAACAATGCCGTTTTCTCTTATTTTGTTTTTATGCTCTACTTGAATGTATTTAGCTAACCTTAAGATTTTATGTTCCATTTAAATGCTAATGGTCCCCAAATTAATTTTGCCATCACTAAATGTATTCTTACATTTCCTAAGCATATAACCAGGCATTTGTTGGATAATTTCAAAAATCGAATGTATTACCTTGTACTTTCCAGAAACACAGACACTTAACCAAACAAGCAACCACAATATTGCTGCCCCTCTTTTGTTGATTATCTTGTGGATGTCACCATAATCCACCTAAACACACAATACAAAAATGTGGAGTTCTTCACTGACCATTGTGTCTTCAAAGTCTTGCCTCATGTTATTCATGCTGTGTGTAGTCACCTCCCACCGGTATAACCAGTAAGATACTGCACAAATGACTAGATTGTAAAAAGGATTCCAGCTTATACCTTATCCTTCTTCTTGAGTCAGTGGTTGTAGGCAAAGCCAGCTGCCATTTCATAAGAACACTCAAGCAACATTATGGAGCTGTTCTTTGGCAAGGAAATTAGTTCTCCTGCTATAACCAGCAAGGAACTGAAGCCTTTTGCTAATAGCTATGTGAATGAGTTATTTTGGAAGCAGATCCTCCAACTCCAGTCAAGCCAGCTGACATACAGCACTAGCGGACCTTATGATTGCAGCCATATGAGAAGATTCAGGCCAGAACCACCCAGGTAAGCTGCTCTAGAATCCAGACCTACAGAAACTATATGGGATAACAAATGTTTATTGTTGTTTCATAGCTGCTAAGTTTTGGGTAATTTACTAGGATAAGCAATAGAACTATTCTGTTTCTCTTATTCTTTACTAATCACCAAGTTCTGTCAATATTATTGCCGAAATATTTCTGGAATTTACCCTTTCATCTTCAAACACTTCTATTCTGGTCATTATCAACTCTAGCTTGAATTACTTCAGTGGCCCTCAAAATGATCTCTTGTTCTAGTGTGGTGCTTTGCAAATCCATCCTGCTATTCCACTCTCAAAGTGATACATATGGAATTCAAATTAACCAACTTTCTTTTATACCTAAAAACCTCCGATGTTTTTTTTTCTTCAAAAGATAAAAGGAAACTACTTGCCATGATATAAAAAGTCTTAGGTAATCAGAAACCTTTTTTATTTTTTTCACTCTAGCTTTATTTCTTGCAACCTTTCGGCACTCACTTTTGTGCAATAGAAATACTGAACTGCTTTAGACCTTGATAACCAGCAGCTTCATATCTATGTGTCATTTCTCCTGAGCTTCCTTTTTTTAGAACCCCACTGTCTTTTTCCTGACTAATTCATTCTTAACTTTTGAGACCTGACTCATCAATTATTCCCTCCAGGTAGACTTCCATAACTACTGAATGTCAGATTAACTATTCTCCATTTGTTAACCTAAAGTACTATTCACATTCCTCTATCATAACACTTACCTTATATTATAATAAAATTCCTTAAGCAGTGGTTTTCCCCATTGCTATGTGTGAAAGAACAAAGCTTCATATTGTTTTTGATGGTTGCATGCCTTCCTTAGTTGTAGTTTGCAAGTCTGCAAATGGAACAGACAGACTTAGAAGACTGAGGTTTTCTGAACAGCAGAAGTTATATATATGAGAGAGAGAGATGATGGACAGACTTATATAGGAATAGAGATAAAGATAGTGCAGGTTAAAGTGGGTTATATTACATGCTAAGTGAGCAATTTACATTTCTGAAAGAAACAGTTAATAACATAAGCAAATGAAAAATATTTCTTGTAACAACCATGATTTGCCAGATTGCATTAATCAGCTACTACATTTACAAATCTCATTTTCTTTTACTACTTAGTAAACATAGGGAGATTCTTAAACTAACACAATAGATTATGCATGGTTTGATCTTAAATACATTTATTTCCGTGGTTGTTTCTTTTTAAAATGCTATTGTTCATATTTAAGGTGTATCACATGATGTTTTGATATACATGTAGATATTGAAATGATTATTATAGTCAAGCAAATTAACATATCCATCACCTCACATAGTTACCCATTATTTTGTGTGGGTAACTATATTGTTGCAAAAATATACCCTTTTGCAATAATCTCAAATACAATATAATATTAACTATAGTCTATGGTCCTTATATTATACGTTAGATCTCCAGATTTGTTAATCCTATGTATCTACTACTTTGTGTCCTCCAACCTACATCACCCCATTCTCTTCCCTTATGATTGCCCCCAGTAACCACTCTTTTATTCTCTCTGTGTACTTGCCTTTTTTGACAGCACTCTGATATAATCAGAATGTCATCTAAAATTTATGTTTTTTAAATGAGATATGTAATAATAATTTCAGCATTTTAAGTTCAACGATAAATATAATTGTACTTTCCCACTTCTTTATCAGTTTAAAATAAACAGTGCTTATGAGATAAGCATTCAGGTAACTACCTGAATTTCAGAGATCATGTGAATTATTTCTGTACATTTAGTGCTTATAAAAATGCCTTGCCTTAACTAGGTACTCTGTACATGTTGTTTGAACAGGAAAGAATTGGATCAAAAAGGACAATGATATTATTAATACATTAACACATTACATATGGGCTAGGATGAGTAGATTATCATTTATTTAAGGTTTACTTGTGTTGTGATCAAATTATTTAAAAAAACATTAAAATCATATTTTAATATGATTTTAATAAATCATATTTTAATAAATGGTACTCTGAATCTTACTTAGGTCTGCAAAAAATGTTGATGATATTGACCATGATTGACTAAGACAGTTATTTCACTAACATGGCAGTTAGTGAAATCAATGTATAGAAGATAAGAGAATAAGTATCACTGTCTTAGTCCACTGCTGCTGCTATAATAAAATACCTGAGACTGGGTAATTTATAAAGAACAGAAATTTTTTTCTTTTTTAAAAAATTTATTTATTATACTTTAAGTTCTGGGGTACATGTGCAGATCGTGCCGATTTGTTACATAGATACATACCTGCCATGGTGGTGATTTGCTGCATCCATCGCCCCGTCATCTCCATTAGGTATTTCTCCTAATGCTATCCCTCCCCAATCCCGCACCCCCTGCTATTCCTCCCCTAGCACCCCTCCCCCCAGGCCCAGGTGTGTGATGTTCCCCTCCCTGTGTCCGTGTGTTCTCATTGTTCAACACCCACTTATGAGTGAGAACATGCAGTGTTTAGTTTCTGAAGAACAGAAATTTATTTCTCACTGTTCTGGAGGCTGGAAGTGCAAGATCAAAGTGCCAGCAGATTTGGCATCTGGTGAGGGCTGCTCTCTGCTTTTGAGATAGCACCTTGTTGCTGTGCCCTCCAGAGGGAACAAACACTGTGTACTTACATGACAGAAAGAACATAAAAGTCAGGTGCTCTCTGAAGACTATTTTATAAGAGCAATGATTCATTCGTGAGGGCAGAGCCGTCATCAATTATCTCCCAAAGGCATTTTTTAATACTATTACATTAGTGATTAAGTTTTAACATATAAATTTGGGGGGGACACATTCAGAGACCATAGCAATAACTAATCCTATGAAACATTATCTAGAAGAAAAAAAGATATAAGCAAGCTCAATCAAGCCATTAATTCAGGAAAAAATCTAAAATATTAAATAGAATTGTTGGTTTATTTTCTTATTATTTTCAACCTTGATATGTTGCTACAATAATGGAAATATTATAGGTGTGGATGAAAGAAAAAACCGAGAGATGCCTTCAATTGAGAGTGACAGTTGACAAAGATAGAGACACCAGATTTCAATGACTATGTAAAAAATCATTAAAATTGGGATAATTCAAAAAGTAATTTAAACTCAGAAAAATTTAATAATTAAGGGTTAGGGAATACTATTAATTTATAGCCTTTAAAATAAATCTATTTTTTAATGTAAAAAGTAAAATTAGATTTAGTATACTCTGTGTTATATAGTAACTGAAAATCAAGAGAATGCAATGAAAAGAGTTTATTTTTGGAAAATGTTTAAGACATAATTATGCAATGAGTTTATCAAAATTGTGTTTTCTATGCATTATATGATGTCCTAAGATAAATATAAAAAAGTACATACATAATATACAATATTTATATCAAAGATAAGATATATTTACCTGTTTTTCAAAAACAAAAATTTGTAAATTATATAATCATATAAAAAGATAAAGAATAACTAAAACCTGTATTTTTACTGAATACTTTGCCATATTTGCTTTATATTTGTAATTTTTATATGAAATATGCACAAATAAAGTATTATCTTTCAAGTCAGTCCAGTTTCTACCACAAAAAGTGACTCTTATACTATAGTTGATATGCATTCATCCCATAAAAGCTTTTCAAAAATTTTTATATCCATTTATTCATATGAACAAATATATATGTAACCATAATAATCATGGTAAATATAGCTAATACTTATTGAGTATAAATCTATGAGAATTACTGTTCTATGCACTTTACAAACATTAATTTATTTAAGTTATGGTAAGTCCTTATAAGGTTAATTCTAGTATTCTTTTTTAAAAGATAAAGAAATTAAGGTACAGAGAGAATAAAGAAATTTGCTCATGATGACACTAATAGGAATTTGAAATTGTAGAGTGAGTCAGAATTTGAACCCAAGTAGTCTGTCTCTAGAGCCTGTATTTTAACATGAATTATACTGGTTTTTAAATTAAAAATTTTATGTTAAGGTAATTATAGATCACAAGCAGCATGAGAAACAATACAGGGTGATCCTGTGTATCATTTACCCAGTTTCCCCCAACAGAAACATCTTGTAAAATATTAGAGCTACCTATCAACCGGGATATTGACATTAATACAGTCAAGCTATAGAACAATTCTGTCACCATAAGAATCTTTCGTGTTGTCTTTATAACAACCATGGTCTTTCCCTATCCCATGGAAACAATTAGTCTCATCTCCTTTTCTATAGTTTTGTCATTTTAAGATTGTTATATAAATAGATTCATATAGTTTTTAACCTTTTCGATATTGGCTTTCTTCAATCAGCATAATTATCTGAAGATTTATTCAAGTTGTTTTGTGTATCAATGCTTCTTTCTTTTTTATTGCTGAATAGTAATCCCATGGTATGAATGTAGCACAGTTTGTTTAACCATTCACCCATTGAGGTATGTCTGGATTATTTCCTATTTGGGCTAATACAAATAAGCTGCTATAAGCAATATATGAGTCTACAGGTTTGAGTGTGAACGTGTTTTTATTTCTCTGGGATAAATTTCTAAAAGTATAATTGCTGGGTTATGTAGTAATTACTAGTTTGATTGTATTTAGAAAAAATACTATCAAACTGTTTCCAGGATGACTGTGACATTTTACATTTCCATGAGCAATGTTTGGGTGATCTAGTTCCTCCAGTTCCTCACCAGCATTTGGTATTATCAAAATGTTTTATTTTGGTCATTTTGATAGGTGTGTAGTGACATAGAATTGTGATTTCAATTTGGATTTCCCTAATGTCTAAAATTTCTCTTCATGTCTTTTGTCCATTTCTCAGATCAGATAGTTTGTTTTTTTACTATTGAGTTTTGAGAGTTCTTTATATATTCCAGATACTAGTTCTTTGTTGGATAGCTTGTCTTGTTGTCCTCTTAACAGGATCTTTCACAGAGCCAAGTTTTAAATTTTTGTGAAGTCAAATTTATTACTTACATCCCTTTACTCTTCTCACCTTTAATGTATAATTGTTTTTGGCCTTTCCACTATAAACCTTAAAGATCATATAGAATGGTGTTATAATTTTTGCTTCAACAATCAAAGATGATTTAAGAAATGATTTTTTAAAAAGCAAATTAGTTTTATCTATGTCTTTTTTCACCCATTCTGTTGTTCTGTTCTTTCTGAAATTCCAAGCCTTTTTCTGTTATCATTTTTTTTTTCTGCTTTTAGAATTTTCTTTAGACATTATTTAAGGGTAGTTTTGCTGGTAACAAATTCTCTTTGTTTTTCCATCTAATAATATCTTTATTTTCCCTTTTTTTTCTTGAAAGATGCTTTTTCTTGTTGTAGAATTCATGGTTGAAAGCTTTCTTGGTGCTTGAAAAATATTGTACCATTTCCTTCTGGTCCCCATGATTTCAGATGAGAAATCCACTGTAATTCGAAACAGTATTCCCCTATAAATAATTTGTCATTTCTTTTTGTCTGCTTTTGGAGATTTTCAAATTGAATTTTTATTAAAACACATTAAGAAGGGGTTTCAGAAGCTTAGTTTTGATATGTCTTGGCATGGATTTCTTTGGGTTTATATTATTTGAGATTTACTGAGATTTTTGAGTCTGTAAGTTTGTATCTTTGGCCAAATATGAAAATGTTTCAGCCATTATTTCTTTGAAAGCTTTTTTGTCACAGTATTTCTTCTTCTCCTTCTTGAATTTTGGTGATATGAATGTTTGCTCATTTGTTATTGTCTCACATGTCCCTAAGACTTGGTTTGCTTTTTAAAAGTCAGTTTTCCCTTTATTCTTTAAATTTCGTAAATTCTATTGATCTGTTTTCAAGCAGAATATTGACTCACACTACTTTTTCATATGAGCGGGGCGAAAATTCAACTCTCCTTTTGGCTCTTTTGACACCTTGCTGGTGAAAGGGGAGCACTGATTTGCACACCCTTATTGCCTTTGAGTGGAGATGTAAGTTCATCTCCCAACTGGCCTTTACAACACCAAAAGAGGGGCTAAGCAGAAGGTTGAATAACACCATTTCATCACTGCAGGGTGGAAGTTCAGCTTCTTGATGCTCCCAGCTGATACCAGGAAAGGGGATAATGGAGAACATATTATCAACTGGCTCTGCTCCCACCGCCTCATTATGCCTCACTGATAGTAGGTAGATGTGAAGGTAAGTATCCCCGCTAAGACCCCATGATACCATCAATGGAGAGAAAGTAGAGTGCTGACTAGTTCTGTCTTGTACTGTTCTGTTGAGTCTTCATATTAAGTAGGGGTGGAGGTTCATCTTGCCACTGGCCCCTGCTAACACTATCCTGGCAAGGAAATAAAACTGCCATCTGTTTCCACCAAATGGAGATTATAAGAATGCCTCCTTGCTTGGTCCCACTGTTAATACATCAGCCCAGGGACATCGGAGATTTGCTTTCTTTCAATTAGTGGGGAGCAGAAGTTCAGTTCTACAAACACTACCCTGACAGGTAAATCACAGCATTTCTACCCGCTTCCAACAGGCATGGGTATAGTTCTAACTCTGCTTAGTCTCACCAACACTGCTGAGTAAAGGAATCAGAGCACATCCGCTTGTTTCTGCAGGATGGGGGTAGAAGATCTCTTTCATTTGGACTTCCCTGAAATCCCTAAAAGGAGATGTACAGTTTTCTCTTTGATGTTCAGATGGAGTAGGGCTGGTATTGCCAAAAATGTTTTCTATCATTAGGTCTCACATTTCCAGTCCTTTGAAAAAGCAGTGCAGGTTTTTCTTGAAGATTTTTCTATCTGTGCCTATTGGTGGTTCTGGGTTGGAGGCTCCTGGAAAGACCATCTTGGATATATGGGAGGCAATAAAGAAACCCAGGGAACTTACCACAGTGTTGTTCCTCAAGTCTCAAGGTTCCTAAAACACTCCACCTTCTTTTGTCCAACATTCAGAGTTGTCTTGTGCTTACTTGTTATATGTTTAGAGTTTGTTTCAGTTTTAAGAGGGGGACCCATAAGGAATGGGGCTACTCCATCTATGCTGGTGCTGTAAGACTCATCATACTGATTTTAATATATGATATTGTTTTGACATGTATCAATGGGTAGTATGTTGTATACATTATTTTGCCTTTTAAATTTTTCAATCACATTTTAACAATTTATCCATGCTGA
This sequence comes from Sapajus apella, assembly GCF_009761245.1. Lineage (NCBI taxonomy): Eukaryota > Metazoa > Chordata > Mammalia > Primates > Cebidae > Sapajus > Sapajus apella. The sequence goes on from NW_022436957.1 coordinate 23,526,506, forward strand.
TATTATAGCTGTATTCTATTCATTTCCATTTGCTATATTCAATGTATGAATTCACCACCATTTCTTCTATTATTATGGACATTTAGATTGTTTCAAAATTTTTACTCTTGAAATAAATTGGCAATGAACACCTTTATACATATTTCCTTTACATATGAGAAAGAGTTTCTCTGTAAGTGGAATTGCTGTAGCCAGGTTAAGACATTTTCAATAACCAGCCATTGCCAAAAAGCATTTTGGTGATTCAAGTAATTGCATCAATGTGTATATTCATTAACAATCTATAAATATTCTTAACTAATACTAGGCCTTTCACACTGTCTAGTTTGGAGAAGATAATTAGGCCAACTCTTTTGCTAAGTTATTCTCCATTTCAAAAAAAAATCCATGGAAACCAAATGACACAGACTAGACAGTCTATAAACAATAGAAATTTATTTCTCACAGTTCTGAAAGCTGGGAAGTTCAAGATCAAGGTGCTAGTAGATTTGATGTCTGGTGAAGGCTTACTTTCTGCTACCAATGTGGCTCCTTGTTGCTGCATCGTCTGGAGTGGATGAATGCTTTTTCTTCACATAGCAGAAGGGACAGAAGGGCAAAAAGGAAAAAACAAACTTTTTCCCTCAAGCCCGATTATAAAGATGCTCTTTACTTCCATGATGGTGGAGCCCTCATGGCCTAATCACTTCCTAAAGGTTCCACCTCTTAATGCTGTTACATTGGGGCTGAAGTTTCAACATGAATTTTGGAGGAACACAAACATTCATACCATAGGCCCTACTTTTTACATGATGCCAATATTATTAGTGAAAAATGTAGTGCTATTTTTGAAATGATAGCTATAAACTTATTTTCCACATTTTCTTAAAAGTAGTCCACTTTTTCAAGGTTCAAAACACGTATTTTATTTCAAATATCATGTTTTACCACCATGTAACAATTTCATCTATAATGCGCAATTCCTACCTTACTCCCCCAAAACTTGAATTCTTGATTTTATTTAAACTAATCACATTTTTTCACAAACACCTTTCTATCTCCAAAAATATACATTTTTGTTTTTAATTTCAAAGCATCACAATTTTCAAAATGGTATTCTTCAACTCACCATAAAGTCAAAATCTTCTTTTGGCTTAAGTAATATGTATTTTCCTTTCTTATATTTTGTTTTGGATATAGGGGAAAAACTAACTTCAACTCTAAAATGTACTTATAGATATCTGCAGCATTACATGTCTTTTGAATATAAGTGTGGGCTGTTTTATATTGCTTTCTTAACAGTCACCTGCAAATGAAGGGCGTTTGATAATTAGTGAATTAAATTATACTATCCTTATTATCATATGTAGTCCTATATCTAAGGTGAGTTCCAACAAACCATAGACAAATTTGCTACACTTTGTGGGAATTAGCACAATGAAATATGTGCTTAAGTCATTAGTAAACACACGCTGATTTGTTTCAAAAGAAAAAGTTTAAAATGTTTTGTTAAAAATGACCAAAGGTATCATATATTTCAGATGAAAAATAAAAATAAAGAAGACACTAGCACATTGACAAATGGTAGTCCATGCAATCGATTCTGATTTAGTAGACTGTAGTTGAAATTTTCAGATAAGTGAGAAATATCTTACTGAAAATGAAAATGTACTGTGTACTACAAGAAAGCATGGGTAGTTATTATACTGTTATAGGACTTCATTATGAATATAAGTTATTGCAGCCCAGACTACACTGGTGAGCTTGTAAAGAAATAATTATCTAGTTATATTCACAATGCTACAAACACTCACAACATTTCATTTTATTCTCAATGCTAAATCAAAGATGAAGCACCTGCATAGGGTTTGCTTTACACAATTAAATAAGAAAATTCATGCTGAGGGAGCATAATTGCCAAAGATCACACAGCTTGAGCATGCCAGATCAGACTAGAACACACATATTCTGGGTCGAGAGCCTCTTCTTTTTAAGGCTATACATAATTTAGAATTTTTATATCCAGGTCTATGCCCGTAGATGATATCTTCCTCACCCTCCCAGCTGCTGCCATAGATATGCCTTCTTCACTTGTACTGAGCTAATTTGCTTTCATTTCAGGTTGTAAATGTGATGCTGACCCTAGACAGATTTAGAAGAGATTTTTATTTCTATTCTTGTCTCACGGGGTGAGATTTAAGAATGCTATTTAAATACTTGTTAAATTAAATGTGCCAAAGTGATATGAAATTGGAAACTCTATAAATGGATGGTAATTCCAAGTAATCAAGCACATTAGGAAATTCAGACCAGGTGATTTTGCAAAGTCAAAAGTGTGAAAACTCGAAGTATCTAATTTAAAATTTAGTCTTTTCTTATGTCCGTAATGGAATTAGTTCTCCACTTCCTCTTTCCTGCAGTATTTTCTTTCCCACTCTGACAACACCATCTTGTATTCAGATATCTGGCCCAGACGACATGTCAATGAACTTCCTTATCTTAGCAATGTAATTTTGGAGAAAGATTTCCTGAAGAAGGGCCAGAATTCTATCAAGAATAATCAGACTTAAAGGTAGCCATCCAGTGGAAGCTCCTTAAAGCCCCAGGGGACATTCGGTAATGTCTGAAGGCATTTTTGGCTATCATAACTGAATGATAGCTGCTTCTGACATCTCAGTGGTAGAATCCAGGGATGCTGCTAAGCTAGGCATTTTTTAATGCACAGGATCTCCCAATACACACCCTGAAGAATTATTATCCTACCACAAAAATCAATAGTGCTAGTATTGGGAAATACTGATCTAAATGGGCATGTATCTCATTTTCTACTATAATAATAATGTAGAGAGCTTTGCATAGTTAACATTCTAGCAAGCTCTAACTTATTGACAAGAGAACGATCTAGAACATATATCTAGTGCATTGTCTAGTATAGTAATCACTAGTCCACTTGTGGTTATCACGTTTAAATTAAAATTACTCCAGAATAAAGTTGAAAATTTAGTTCCCTAGTCACACTAGCCAGATTTTGAGTGCTCAATAGCTACACGTGGCTAGAGAGTACTGCATTTCAATATTTCCATCATTACAAAAAGTCCTGTTGCACAGTGCTAATCCAGAGACTCCCCACATAAACAGAATGAAAGTGAAATATTGTTGACACAGTGATATCTCATATGTGCGGGGGGAGATGGTATAAGAAAGCTTATCTACTTTTAATGATCACTCATGCACCCACAAAAATATCTAGAGGAGTTGAGAAATTGAACGAGTTAACAGAAAATAAAATTAAAAATTTCTTGCGAATGACTGAGGCCAAACTAGAATTTAAACTGTATACAATGTAATATGCATGCATGATGTTCAACAGGTTTTGGACATCAATTTCTGTTTCCCTCTTAATCAATAAATTAGAATAATAGTTAAGCAATTGGTTTTCCCTTCTGAGTGTCAAAAGCTGCTATGGTTCCACTCCACAAAATCTTCGTTGGGATATAGATCTTTTTTCCAAGCTCTGATTGTATAGACCTTGTTGGGTTTTCTAAGAATGGACTTTAATAATAAAGTCTATGTTGTAATTTCTCTCTACAAAAAGCATCGCATCTCTTTTGATATGCTTAGTGTAATGTCACTTATGGTCCCCAGTATAGGTGCAATAACTGATCTCATTTTACATAACATTAAAGATGAACAGCTTTTCCTTTATACTCCAAAAGAAAAATTATACCAGACCAATTAAATGGGGAAGGAAAAATTTACTTAACACTACTGCAATAGGAGAGGGAGATTAAACTCAACTCCCCTGAAACAAAAGGCAAGAGGATTTTAAATGCCAAAGAGAGCTAATAGAAAGGTAAGATAGAATGGGGGAGGTGTGTCTGTATGATTAGGCCATCTGCATTTGCTAATTGGCGCTTATCTAAGTTAGGCCCTTACTCTCCCACAGAGTCTGGGAGACCAAGGCCCTATCTTTCTGGATGATTATATTTCAAAGGGATGGCTCACAGGCTCTTGCGGAAGATATCCCTAGTTTGCAAAAGATTTACATCTCAAAGAGCCAGAGAAAGGAATTTACAATTAAAAAGTTTTCTAAAGAAAATTCTCTAAGAAAATACCGTCAGGGGCCTATAGTCAGGAAGAAACCTGTCTAAAACTTAATCATACCAAAGTGAACATTAGGGCCGTCTTGGTTAACACACAGTGAACTATGTCATTTTGAACCTTAACTGCTGAGAATAGTAATTTCTGATTTGAATTTCAGTCAGAAAAAGAAATATTCCATTGAACAATACCTTGTACTCCCCCTTTTGGAACCAAATTACACGTTTACATATTTTATCACCCTGACTGAGGCTTACATTAGTGCTGTTTTTTTTTTTTTTTTCCAGGTTATCAATTTTAAGAAACTCAGCAGTGATTAATGGAAAAAAGAAAGAGTAGAAAGTAGTAAGGACAGTCGCACCTAATTACCAACTCAGAATTGTTACAAGAAGATTCATTCATTTTCGGATTTTCTAACAGCAACTTCTCGGTGCATAGCAATGCTATAGTGAATCATATTTGAAGACGAAGTCTCAATTTCAGGAGTTCACAGGGTGGAAGAGACGAATTCATAAACAATTTGGTCATCTCAATGACAATTTGCATGGGGCATACATGCAGAATCTCCTTGACTCTAAATAATATTTTCATTTTAATTTCATGTGCTACTTTTCCCTTACAACCAACAGTATGGGTTCTAACTTCTCTTCAGAATGAGGCAAATCTCCCAGCTTCATTTGCTCATAACACTCTGCATTTTAAAGCTTCACTCACAATTGCAACTATTTAAATATTTGCGTAACTCTTTATTTTTAAATGACCTGTCCTTGTTGTTTGCAAATTCCACAAGAGCATAAATGCTCATAGCTGACTTCTCCATTGCTGTGTCTCTGATACAGGAGTTAAGAAGAAATTACTTAGGCAGATAGTGATGGTATGGAAGTCCTCAGTAAGGTTTTTATTTTAATGAAAAGCAGCCCCAAATCATTTTCCTTTCTAACAATGAGCAGCCTGTAAAACAGAGCTGCTGACATAGATGCTGGCAGTTATGCAAATCATGTTCAAGATGGCAGCTCTAACGTCCCTTATCTTTGTCAGCCACGTGTTCAGTAAGGAGCAGACTAGATGTTACAGGCTTAAGGAAAAGTTCATTTGCATAATAAGATTAGGGTGGGGCAGCCAGCCTTCCCAGCTCACTAGGTAAACTTCATACCTGATGGACCCAATTTGTGAGCTCTATGTAAATCAAACACCGCCTCCTCAAACCTGACCGTAAAAGCCAGTGCATCTGCCACAGGCCCTCTTGGAAGTCCCTTCTCTCTCACTAGAGAGAGGGCTGTTTTCCTCTCTCTTTTTTTCTCTTTCTTTTGCCTATTAAACCTCTGCTCTTAAACTCCTCATGTGTGTCCCTGTCCTAAATTTTCCTGGTGCATGAGGAGGAACCCTGGGTATTTATGCCTGACAAGGTAGCCACTTCATCTAGTCTAGCACCAGACCAAGAGTAAATTTTAAATAATTGTTTTAAACATACTGATATTGTGTCATAAACTTTTTGCTTCTTGAGAAACTGACAGGTAAATTACTTTTACTCTTCATCATGTTTCCTTAAAAAGTTTTCCAAAATGCAATTTGTTTATTAAAAACAATATACATATTCAAAACAATCCACAATTGCGCATTTTGTAAGCTATGACCGTGGATTTTTCTCCTTGTGTTATATGTTATATGTCATTACATTTCAAGATGAAAATAAACTAAATCCTTCATATACTTCAAAACAAAACGTTTTGTGGATGAAAGTGGCATAATCTAAATGTACCACATCCATTTTAAAGAACATTTAAAAATATTTGGCCAGTAGGGTTGGGGTGTATTTCCATTGATGATGGGAAGAAACAACTTCTGGATTTTAAAAAAAAAAGGTATAATGATTAAAACAAGAGATAGAAATGAGACCTAATAAGAAAAAAAGAGATTATTTTATGCAAATATAACTAAAATGTATGACTAATATATATTAGGCACTCTGTATAATGTATTTAATAAAGTAAAAAAAGACTAAGTTTTACCCTGAGAAGGGTAGCTAGCAAATATTAACAAAAACCAAGAGAATGGAAAATTACAGTTTGAACCTTATCCCTAAAACCTTACCTTACTCCTTAAGTTCGAATTGGATAATTTTGGCAGCTTAGGTTCTTCAGGTATTCAGTAACCTTAAACTGACTGTTTCTTATTTATTTTCACACTCATAAAAGCCGCACTTTGGAACTTCAACACAATGTCATGTTTATCAACATCATGGTTACATTTTCAAATAGTTTACTACCAGCCAACATTTGTTTATAATAAGGACTCAAAAAAATGATGATATATAGAATAAATAATATTTTACATTTACTCTTTTCTCTCACCAATGGGCATAATATAGTAACATAATGTTCAAATCTGCATCAGATTTTATAATCCCATGTAATTTGGCTGTAAATATTTTTAAGTTACTCAAACTTTTTTTGAAAACAGCATTTCAAATTAAATTTTGTGTATTTAATTTTAATATAAAGTGAGAAGATTTTGACCAAAAAAAAAAATTTTTTTTTTTTTTCAGACAGAGTCTCGATCTGTTGCCCAGGCTGGAGTGCAGTGGCGCAATCTCGGCTCGCTGCAACCTCCTCCTCCCAGGTTCAAGCGATTCTCCTGCCTCAGCCTCCTGAGTAGCTGGGATTACAGGGGCATGCCATTACACCCGACTAATTTTTGTATTTTTTAGTAGAGATGGGGTTTCACCATGTTGGTCAGGCTGGTCTCGAACTGCTGACCTCATGATTTGCCCACCTTGGCCTCCCAAAGTGCTGGGATTACAGGCATGAGCCACCGCACTCAGCCCTTTGACCAAAGATTTTTTCCTGAAATGTCTTTTAAGAAAATTATTTAGCAACAAACTGTTTGTCATATAGAAAATATTGGCCTCCTAAGCTATTTTAGATGATCAAATATTCTTTCATTTTTTTACCAAAAAAACCCTTACATCAAAAATGAAACATCATGAAAATGTGTTTATTAAAATTTCCATTAGCATTGCAGATATTAAAGATCTGAAGGTTATTCAAGATAAACAAAAAGAGAGTTAATTTATTAGTAAGTTCAAAATATTAGGCCAGGCATGGTGGCTCACGCCTATAATTTCAGCACTTTGGGAGGTCCAGGATGGTGGATCACTTGAGGTCAGGAGTTCAAAGCCAGCCTGGCCAACATGGCAAAACCCTATCTCTACTAAGAATACAAAAATTAGCCAGGCATGGTGGTGCACGCCTATAATCCCAGCTACTCCGGAGGCTGAGGCAGAAGAATCGCTTGAGCTGGGGAGACAGAGGTTGCAGTGAACCAAGATCGTGCCATGGCACTGTAGCCTGGGCAACAGAGTGAGACTGTTTCAAAAAAAAAACCATTATTGAGTGACTACTATATGTTGGGTACATCATTTGCATTCCAGAAATAAAAGGGTTGATAAAATAATTGTAAGGCAATTTAAATTATACAGGATTTATTGTTTTTTGGTTTTTTTTTTTTCCAAAAAATACAGATTCAGTGGGTACACGGTCAAGTTTGCTACATGGGTATATTGCTTAATGCTGGGATTTGGGATTCTAGTGAACCTTTCACTCAAATGGTGAGCACTGTACTCAATAGGCAGTTTTTCAACCCTTGCCTCCTTCTCACCGTCCCCACTTTTTGAGTCCTCAGTGTCTATTGTTTCCATCTTTATGTTCATGTATACCCATGGATTCGCTCCCATTTATAACTTCAGGCATTTGGTTTCCTGTTCCTGAGTTACTTCTCTTAGGATAATGGCCTCCAATTCCATCCATGTTGCTGCAGAAGATATTATTTTGTTCTTTTTAATGTCTGCATTGTATTCCATGGTGTATATATGCCACATTTTCTTTATTCAGCCCACTGTTGATAGACACTTAGGTTGATTCCATGGCTTTGCTATTGTAAATAGGCCTTTGATAAACCTATGTGTGCAGGTGTTTTTTTGATAAAATGATTTCTTTTCCTTCGAGTAGATGCCCAGTACTGGTGTTGCTGCAGCATATGGTAGTTCTATTGTTAATTCTTCGAGAAATCTGCATAATGTTTTCCATAGAGGTTGAACTAGTTTACATTACTGCCAACAGTGTATTAGCTTTCTCTTTTCTTTGCATCCATGGAAATATTTGTTATTTTTTGACTTTTTAGTAATAGCTATTCTGTGAAATACTGTCTTATTGTAGTTTTGATTTGCATTTCTCTAATGATCAGTGATATTGAGCATATTTTCATATGTTTGTTGGCCGCTTGTATGTCTTCTTTCCAGAAGTGTCTGTTCAAGTCCTCTGCCCAATTTTTCAAGGGGCTATTTGTTTTTTGCTTATTAGTTAAAGTTCTTTATTCTTTCTGAAAAGTCCTACTTTTGCTTAAATAATATTTTCATTATTATAGCATACTGTAGTATATGTTGGCGCTATTGTTTCTAAAACAAAAATGAATGCTTAATATTCTGTTCTTAATAAATTATACAATATGTTGTATTTTAACTTTTAGAGAAAACCACAATATTATTGTATTAACAAGTACATGAGTGCCATCTCACTCTCTCACTCTCTTGGTCTTACTTTTGCTCTCTTGGTCTTGCTCTCGTTCTCTCTTACTCTATAATTCTGGAAGAAATACTAATACATTACCTTAACAGCCCATATCTAAATGGCCAGGAAATTTAACCAACTTCCAAAAGCTTTGTTTTTCTATTTTCTTACATTTTCCTATTATCACTTACATTCCTAGTGTTATATTTGCTTACAATACACGATGTAGTGTCTGTCTTGTTGGGCAGGGCTCAACAAAGTACCTTTCAAGGGCCAAATCCAGCCCACCACCTGTTTTTGTAAATAAAGTTTTATTGGAACATAGCCATTCCCATTTATTTGCCTATTATCTATGGCTGATTTTATTTTACAACAACAGAGTTGAATAGCTGTGACAAATATTATACGACCAGTGAAGTCTAAAATATTTGCTATCTGGCTCTTTGCCCCAAAAGTTTGCTATGCCCTATTTATTGTCTGAAATGCAGCAAGTGTTGAATATATACTCATATCTTAATTAAATTAATAGATGGATACATGAATGGATGACAAGTGATAGAGAGATGCAGCTTTATGTAAGAGAATACCACTTCATTTCATTCAGGGTGTTGAGATCCGAATTGATTTCTGGAGTACAAGAGAGTTTTATTTTTGTTAGAGGGAAAGAAGAATGTATCTCTTCAAAGAAATAATAAATATTGGGACAAAGTGTTGAAGTGAAAATAACTAAAAGATTTAGTTATTGACTTTTGTAAAAATGATTTATTTAATTTCAAATCAGAAGAGTGGACTAATTTCTGATTGCCTCCAGTTCTGAAAAAAAAAAAAAAAAAAAAAAAAAAAAAAAAAAAAAAAAAAAAAAAACTTGAATGCTCAATAAGATCATGAAGTGTGGTAGAGTTCACTATTACATAACTTAAAATTTTTTAACCCTAATATATTCCTTACCTTGAAGTGATTTCATTGCTACTTCTTCCTTCACTGTGGAAATGTTAATTATTAAAAACTGAAAATAAACAGCATTAATGAAGTTTTTTCCTAAAGATTGATATAATTTTTTTTTTTTTTTTGAGACGGAGTCTTGCTCTAGTCGCCCAGGCTGGAGTGCAGTGGCACAATCTCGGCTCACTGCACCTCACCTCCCGGGTTCAAGTGATCCCCTGCCTCAGCTTGCTGAGTAGCTGGGGCTACAGGTGCACACCACCATGCCCAGCTAATTTTTTGTATTTTTAGTAGAGATGGGGCTTTACCATGTTGGCCGGGATGGTCTGGATCTCTTGACCTCGTGATCCGTCCGCCTCGGCCTCCCAAAGTGCTGATGCCAACGCACCCGGCCAATACCAAAGTTTGAAGGTAGAAGAGCTTTAAATACTTAGGGAATTTTTAATTATCAGATTTTCCTGTCCTGTTTTGATATCAGAACAGTCCTTTGAAATCTGGATAAGTGGGTTACATAGACCTGGCTTGAGTAAGAAGTTTGATGGAAATTATGCAGCAGAAATCCAGAGACAGTTTTTTTTTGGTTTTTATTTTTTGGGTTTTGTTTGTTTGTTTTTGTTTGGGTTTTTTTGTTTTGTTTTGCTTTGTTTTTCCTTTAGTATGTGAAGCTTAATCTCTTGGATTTCTCAAATAAATAGGTTCTGGATTATAGAATCTTCAGAGAAGTGTCCGGAGACCAGAAATTTCCATGGTTTGTAGGAATACATTTTCTTTGGTCATCTCTGAAGCAATCTTGACAATGGGCAAATGTACTATATAATAAGACTGTCAACCTTAATGTTTAAATTTTACTGCTTTTGTGGATTTAAGGCAGCTTTATAATTTTATAATATATCTAGTATAAAAACAGAATGTATAATTGGATTCTTCAAAATATAGAAATGACATTTATGTCTCATTTCCACTCTCAGAATTTTTATTTTATTTTTTTCATTTAAATTATCTCTGTCATGCCATTTTCCATTTTTATCTGCTTTTTTATTTATATTTATACTTGTCTATGATGAAAGAAAAATGCATAATAAAGGCTGTGGTTAGCAATAAATAAGCCGTGAGACTGCATATTTTTAAACAGTGGAGGCTTGGGACATGAAACAAAAGCCCTGAGCATTCAACTTTCCCTCTGTCCGGCCGCAGGGGACTGCTGTATTACCTCCTGAATAAAAGAAGACCTGGCTACAGAGCTGCGAGGACTAGAAAAATCCTCTCTTTGCAAGCACTGTCCAATTTGCAAGTTAAAATGGAATATAGCCGGACAATAAATTTAAAAAGCAAATCTACCTGCCATAAAAAGCATTACTGCTTTTCAATCAAGAGACCAGAGAAAAATAATAGTTAGGAAGATCCTGATTTTAGAAATCAGCATTTTGAATACAAATGTTTAACACTGGAGAGAAAAATGACTTTATATGAGGTCCATATCAAACTATCTGACATATCTAGACATAAGTTATTTGTGGGACACAAAGCAAAATATCAGTCCATTGTTAGAGTCTCTTCTATCCTCCCCCAAATGATAGAATCTAAGAATGAAAAAAGACTACACAAATGAGAGAAAAGAGACTCTAATTTCAAAAACAGCCTACAAAAGAGTTCCTTCCTTTGATTTTATCAGTCTTTCTTCTTCATTTATTTCCTTTTTTCTCTTCATTTGATGATTTATGCATTCAATAAGCATTAAGTGGCAATTATAATTTATTGTGATAAACACTGATGATAAAATATAAATAATAAAACAATATAGTAAATTAAATAATAAAAATGTGCACATAATATTATTGCATACCTGGGAGAAGCATATGACATCATTTAAGATGAGAAATTCAGCATGGAAATAACCCGTGTACTGAGTCATGGTATGAGTAAACTGTAGGAATGCTGACAGAAAGCAGGTGAACCAGTAGAGATTGGGGAGAGGATGTTCTTGATCATTAGTGCATTATAATAAAAGTCTTTGTGAAGCAAAATTATATAGTGCGTGGAGAAAACAATGGCCACTCTGGGTTACTAATTAAGTCTAAAATAGGGAATGGCCAGTAATGGGGACAAAAAAGGAAGTTGGGCCAAGTCATATGATAATTTAAAATTTTTGCAACTATTCTATGAGAAATTATGAACCATGGAAGCATTTTAAGCAGATGAATTATTTGGAATATTGCTTTATTGCTTTTTAAATAGATCACATTGGTGGTTTTTTGCAAGGTGGGTTTATACAGGTTGAGTGAGAGGGAATATTAATTATTGTTTGCTCACCCAACAAGCATACTTAGGGGGTTGTTTTAATACTGAAGAGTTATATTAAAACCTGAAATTAAAAAGTTATGTAGACAAATAGAAATGAGCTCATTTAAAAAATATTCAGAGGGTGAAATGACAACATATTACAACAAATGAGATGTCAGAGTTGAGAGAAAAAGAGACTTGAAGATGAACCTCATTTTCTTTTCCAATCTAGATGCCTTTTATTTCTTTTTCTTGTCTAATTACTCTAGCTAAAGAGTTCCAGTACCATGTTGAATAGAAGTGGTGAGAGCAGGCACCCTTGCTTTGTTTGTGATTTTAAAGGAAATGATATCAACTTTTCAGTATTGAATATGATGTTAGCTGTGGTCTTTCATATATGGCCTTCAACATGTTGAGGTAATTTTTCTTCTACTTTTACATTTTTGAGAATTTTTAAACATGAAAGAGTGTTGAATTTTGTCAGACAATATGATAATGGTGACTATTTAACAATGTATTCATGTAGCAAAACACAGAATTGTACACCTTACATACACACAATTTTTGTCATTCGTATGTCAATAAAGTTGAAAAAAAGATGAGCCTCAGTTGTCTAGCTGGAATAATTGGGTGGATGGTAGTATAACTAAATAAGATGTAAAATAATCTAGAACAAAAAAATTTGGTTGAGGAAAGTTTAGCACAATGTTCTTATGTGCTACAATGAAAGTGCCTACAGACAGCTGGACTTGGTGTGTAGCTCCAGAAGAAATCTAGGTAGCCTAAGGGTGAGGACGAAATCATGACAGTGAATGGACGCCTACCATGCAGTGCAATAGGTGAAGGGTAAACAACTAAATATTTTCAATATTCAACAGATATTTCCAGAGTTGAGAAAGCAATGGGTGAAGAATGGAAAATAATATTAGAAAAAGGGATCCAAAGAAGTAGATCATTGAAGTGAGGAAACAAAACATTTGGAGTAATATGTCCATTAATCCAGGCTAGCTCCATGTCATGTTCATGGAGCTATTTTTAAACCAAAACTTGGCTGGCTAAGGGGGCAGGTCCACTGTTCATTTCATTTTTATTTGTTTTCTCACTGTCATCTTCAATTTAAATATTTGCTATACCCCAATATGTGTGTGTGTGTGTGTTTCATTATTCTAGAAAATTAGCCTTTGATTTGCTTAGCATTTTGTAATCATATAAATATGCTGGCAGACTCTGTGAGATTATTTTGTTGTTGTTTAGTTGACTTTACCATATGTTTTGCCAGGCACTGTGGTAGATGTCAAAGAAATAAAAAAATAAGAGAATGTTAATCCAAGGTCTCTGGGATTTATAATCTAGGTAATAAAATATACTTAAGAATCATTATCATTTGCTATATGAATTAGAGTGAGATAGGTGGAAAAAAATGTTATATAATAGGATCCCAGTATTTTTAGTTTCCTTCCTTTCTCCCATTTTAGAAATGATAAAACTGAAGCAGAGAAAACTGATCTTGACTTTCCCAAGATCATGAAACTAGTTAGTGTTTAAATATATCGTTTTCAGGTGAACAAATGGATGCTTTGGGATTGAGATTTAGGAGATGGCCTCAGGATTAACTATGCTCCAAAGAAGTACATGTTGTCATAGAGTTGACTATATTTAATTGCTTCTTCTTTAAAAAGCACATTATTTAATGGAACATTCAAAATATATGACATATCAATTTCCATTCAGTATACTTTGCTACAATAATTCTATGCATTTTATAAAAGAAGTCAAGCTCTTTTAAAACAGAAAAGTCATAGTTCTTCCTTTCAAAGCCCTCCACTGCTTCTTTCAGGATATACAGTATATCATTCTGGCTGATGCTGAGTTGCACACAAATACACAGATTGTTCTTGATAGGCTCCACAAGGAGGAGTGACAGGAACCCAAGCATGAACACACAGCCATGGTCTCTGACATAGTAGGGTGCAGCAGTCCCTTTATTTTTCACAGAGCCATGTGCTTATTGTATACCTCTTGAAATGTTGCTGCTTCCAGTCCTGATCTGCAGAACACTATTAAGATAGTTCTCAGGGAGAACTGATGAAATTTTTATGGCAATGATGTATGAAAATGAAAGCATCTGATCCACAGCTTCCATAAAGTTGGCTACAGTGACCAGGCCAGAGGAGATAGGCTTCTGCTGGGAATACTCATAGACCTTTATGGCATGCCTGTAAATTTCCACACAGCCATCATGGTTCTCCGGAGAAGGCTACTACCTTGAGGCACATCCTCAAAGGCCTTTAAATCTTTGAGTGAGGACACTGAACTATGCTGCTGTTTGGCTGTTGTGTACAGCACCGGAAGGACATCCTTGCAAGACCCAGTAGACTAGACACCTGGTTCATTATCATTTGTTCTGTGTTATAAATGGTCAGGATTGCCAGTGGGACATCCTTGTGATTGTGCCAGCCAAAGAGATTGCACATTATGTTTTGTTTCGAGTCCACAGAAGGTTGAACTGCTCACAGGCAGCACAATAGTCTCCAGAGACAGTTTCCAAGTTATGTTACAGTAACTTTATTATGGACTATATGTGTTGGCCTTTGTATATTGTAATTCACATGGGACCACTAAGAAGGCCAAATATCCAGGGCAATCATGAGCAAAAAGAATAAAGATAGAGGTATCACACTACTTCTTTGCAAACTATACTTCAAAGCTGTAGTAATTAAAGCAGCATGGATACTGGCAAAAAACAGACACCTCAACCAATGGAACAGAATAAAGAGCCCAAAAATAAACCCATGCATATACAATTGATTTTTGACAAAAGTGCCAAGAATATGCAATGGGAAAATAATAGTCTCTTCAGGAAATGGTGCTTGGAAAACTAGATATCCACAAACAGAAAAGTAAAATTGGGCCCTTATCTCAAAACACATACAAAAATAAACTCAAAACAAGCTAAATACTTAAACATAAGAACAGTAACTGTGAAATTCCTTAAAAAGAACATAGGGGGAAACCTACAGGACAGTGGTCTGGGAAATTACTTTTTAGACTTGACCTCAAAAATGCAGGCAACAAAAGTAAAAATAGACAAATGCGATTACAACAAACTAAAAAGCTTCTACACAGCAAAAGAAACAATTAATACTGTGCAAAGACAACCCATAAATTGGGAGAAAATATTTGCAAACTATACATCCAATAAGGAGTAAATTTCCAAAGTATATATGGAGGAAAAACATCTCAATAGCAAGGAAAAACAGTTAAAATATGAGCAAGGAGTCTTAATAGACATTTCTCAAGAGAAATGGCCGGAAAATATATGAAAAAAAATTCACTAATCATTGTGGAAATGCAAATTAAAACCACTATCAGATATCACCCCACACCTTCCAAAATGGTTGTTGTCAAAAAGGTGAAAGATAAGTGCCGACAAGGATATGGAGAAAAGGCAACTTTTTTACTTTACTGCCGTTGGCAATGTAAATTATTATAGACATTATAAGAATTGGTATAGAGGTTCCTCACAAAACTAAAAACAGAATTACCATATAATACAGTAATCTCACTTCTGGTTATTTACTCAAAGATTAGAAATCAATTGTTGAAGAGATGTCTGCACTTCCATGTTAATCCCAGTACTATTCACAATAGCCAAGTTATGGAATCAACCTAAGTGCCCATTGGCAAACGAATGGATGAAGAAAATGTGTATATGTAATCGAATACTATTCGGCCTTTAAAAAGAAAAAAATTATGTCGTTTGTAACAACATGGATGGAATTGGAGAACATTATGCTAAGTGAAATAAACCAGGCATGGAAAGACAAATACTGAATGTTCTCACATATGAAATTTAAAACAATCAAAATCATAAAATCAGTGAGTAAAATAGTGGTTATAGAGGCTGGAGGAAGGGGGAATGATGGTCAAAGGATATAAAATCTCAGTTGCACTGCAGAAATATGTTTATTTTTGAGCTCTATTGCACAGCATGGTGAATATAGTTAATAGAGTATTGTACATTTCAAAATTGCTAAGAGTGTGCATTTTACATAATCTTACTGCAGGAAACGTTAAATATTTGGAATGATGTATATATTAACTACATTGATCCAATTACACTACATTGTATTTACTGATCATAACATCACTTTGTACCACATAAATATATACAATTATAAATTGTCAATTTACCATGATTTTTAATATTAAAAAATTCTATTCATTTATCAATTCGAAAATATTATTGAGCAGAAACCATGTGGAGATCTCTCTGCTAAGTGATAGGAATATATCTATGATCCAGTGGATACGATGAATATGATTTTTGACTTCATCGAGTGGGTTTACATACTTAAGGGGAAGACTGGCAACAATTAAAGAAACAAAGAAACAAGATACTTATGTAGTCAATACAATGTAATATATAAATTGTATAGTGCATATTGAATTCCGGGGATTTCTTAACTTGACAAAGAATTAATCCAGTGGAGGATTTTCAAGGTTTTAATTTAGAGAGAAATTCATGTCAACTCAATTATGCTCTTCACGTCTTTAATGAAACTTGGTAATTTTTTTCTAAGCATAGTTGATATGAAACAGTTTTTCACTGTGCTTATAATTTACATTTTATTGGGGTTTAATTTGCATTTCCTCAGTAACTAGTGTGTTTGAACATCTTTTCATATGTTTGTTGGCTTTCTGAGTTCCCATTTTGTAAACTCCCCCATCTTGAAATTTGTACATAATTTAGTTTATGGACCTTTTTACATTTAAAAAAAATTTTTTTAAATGTCAAATAACTTCTTTTCTCATCCTGCTTATACACACTAATTTCAACTTTGTCCACAATTTTTAAATCTTCAATAGACAAGTATTCAATAGACAAAAGGCATTTTAGTCTTTGGAACCTATACAATTTAAGAAAATGTTGAATTTTAAAATTTAAATCAAAATTTGCCACATAGCAATTTTAACTATATATGTATATATGTCATAAATATATGTAAAATAAAGTATATTTGGGGTAAACTTATTCACCACCAGATCAATGTTTGCAGTATTCTATAAGGAACAAAATTTGCAAGGTTTAAGCTTAAGTTGTAGAATTTATGGAAACACTTATCTTTTGAACGGATATTCCATTATTTGGTTTTACTTTTACATTGCAGCCCTGCAAATCCCCCCATCTGCCCCATATTTCAATAAATTTTGCTATCCAATGGTCTTTTGTGCTGACAAATTAACTGAGTTCTATATCTAACTCAGCATGGTGCAGAACAAGGAAGGCATGAATGACTCTTTAGATCATCATCACCTGGACCAATTTAGTGGGGAGATACAGTTTATGGTTGGAAGCACAAATGATAACATTGGCCCTGAGAAGTTTTATAGAAATATTTGTACTTTCTACATACCATGGAGTGGTGTTTTGAGCTAATCTATATTTAAAACAATAGAGCAACTACAAATTTGGTTTTCCATATTTCATTTTCTACTCCCAAGATTGCAGAAGAGTTGCAATATCCATGTAATGTGGCAGAGTAGCTGAGTGTTTTAGGACCATTCAGTAAATATTTTAAAATATATATGTGTGTATGTGTGTGAGTGTGTGTGTGCAAGCACATATGTGTGTATGTATGTCATTAAGCAACAAACTAAATTCCTCTTAGTCCAGTCTACTTTTATATAATAAAGTTTATTGAAGAGAGTGGGGAAAGAGGCTGGATTCCACATTTAATTTGAATGTCTAGATAAAAAGGAAAAAATATATAATGCAGAGGATACAGAACAAAAAGTCACCAATGGGGAAATTTAGTCAAAGGTGACCAAGAAGTTAAGTTCAAACCTATCCCATTCATCGCATACAACACAGATTAAAATTTACATAAATCCTGGGGGAATAACGAGATTGGAATTTGAGCTATTGTCATTTATACCTCATGGGACAGTGACATGCTGTTAAACTAATTCTCTTTAAGAAGCACAATATTAGCTAAAATTGCAACTGACCACTATATAATTCAACATCAGTGATTCTCAAATCTAGCTTTATTTTAGAAGCACATAGGAAGCTTAAAAATAAAAATATGGAAGCCATACTACATAGCAATGAAATAATATCCTCTGGTGTTTAGTCTTATGTACTAGCATTTTTCTAGCTTCCCAGGTGATTATAGTATGGAGTTCAGACCTACTGCAATCTGAGTTTGTCAGGCTGAGAAAACCTGGGCAGGGATATAACTATTTTAGCTATGTCTTTGCAGGTGGATATTGTGTACACTTTCTGCACAAGCTACCTATGAGGAGCAGTGCTCACTGGTGGCAGTGAAAAGATATCTGCATGTCCCATACCTAGAGTGAATTACATTACAGCTAGTGCTTGACTTACGACCACGATTGGGACCGGCCGACCAGTCATAACACGATTTGGTCATAAGTTGAGTAGGCTATATGTACAGTTGAAATGGTGCACGCGGAGATGGTAGTGCTGCCGGAAGCTGGTCCGCACTGTCGTACGCCCAACTGGACAACGTTTGCGCTGCCAGACGTGGAGCAGTCGTGGCTAGCGATTGTGGTCGTAAAGTCGAATGGTCGTAAGTTGCATAGGTCATAAGTCGATCAATACCTGTAGTTTAGAGCAGTGCTTCTCAAAGTTAGATTTTCATAAGAATCATCTAGGGAGCTTGTTAAAAATACAGTAAGTGGCCCACTCAGAGCACACTGAATAAAAATCCTTAGTGATCTCCAGGAAAGGAGCCCACAGCTTGAGTTTTTAACAAATATCTTAGTTGAAACTTATGATGAGGCATATTTGCTAGACACTGCTTGGTAAGAATTAATATTATGAATTAGGAACTTGGACTTTCAGTATCTTGTCTTTCCGAAAGGACATTCTGTTATCACATAGGAAAATGAATAAAGTCTACCCTCTTTAAAATATGGTGTCTTTGATGTAATACTAATACATACAGTCAAACGGCAAATGGGATGCCATACTCTGATTAGGCTTTAACAATCTTTGCAAGCCTGAGATAACCAACATGATTAATTTATTTTAGGGGACCTATTCTAAAAACAAAGGCCAAGCTGATTTCATTTATAAACATTATTGAAAATTTTACTTTAAGAAGTTACTATAAAAACAGTAACTGTAAAACTCCTAGATGAAAACCGGAAAAAAAAACAGACAGTATAATGAGAGGGAAAATGATTTTTCGGATTTGACCCCAAAAGTGCAGGCAAAAAAAAGCAAAAATAGACTAATGAGATTATATCAAACTAAAATGCTTCCACACAGCAATAGAAACAATTAATAGTGTACAAAGACAATAAATAAATTGGGAGAAAATATTTGCAAACTATACATCCAGTAAGGATAGATATCCAAAATATATAAGGAGCTAAAACATCTCAATAGCGAGGAAAAAACAATTAAAATATGAACAAGGAGTCTGAATAGGCATTTCTTAAAAGAGGACATACAAATGGCCAGCAAATATATGAAAAAAAAATGCTCAACGTCACTAATCATTGTGGAAATGTGAATTAAAACTACAATCAGATAGATCATAACACTTATGATTAGTTTACTGTCTGTATCAATTAAAAGTTTTAAAAAGTGTCAGGCTAACCCCAAAATAGCCAAATTTTTCTAATTGCTCAAAAATAAAAGTAGGGTGATTTGTACAGCCACACACCCAGAGATCTTTTTCCAATGATAAAGATTTAAGTAGGCCTAATTTCAGGTGAATGTGTGACACTTGAGCTGTTGAGTAACTGCTGCTGAACATCCCGATGGGAATCATCACTTGCATGGGTAATTACATCTAGCCAATGGGCAGACTCACCTGGGGGGAGTTTTAAATGTACAGATCCCTGAAGATATGAGAGAATCAACAAAACTCAACAACACAAGAAACTGAAATTAAGAAGGCAAAATCTGATATTACAAGTTCATTAGAGAAAATTTTAAGTATACACAAAATTGGAGAAACTAATATATTTCACCTACTCCCCAAATCAACAATTATACACTTTTTGTTCTCTAAAATTTTAGGAGGTGAAAATTTTTAAATAAATTTCAGACATTGCATCTCTTTACATGCCTGCATAAATGATAAAAAACACTTTTATTTTTAACGTGACAATTATGCTATTTTTTATCTATCAGAATTTATATAATTTTATATAATTTCTTAATGCCATGTAAAAACTAGACAATATTTCTAGTTATTTCACTTATTCTCTCAAAGATGATTTTAGCAGTTAGGTTTTTTTTTTTTTTTTTTTAATTAGGTTCCAAACATCTGCCTCTCATGTTTAGGTCTTCTGTCCTTTAAGTCTCTTTTATTTTATAAGAGCTTACCACTCCTATTTCTTCCCTTTGTCATTGATTTTCTGAAGAAACTAGCTCACTTGTGCTTACGTATTTTTAGTTCTGTGTTTTCTTCATCATTTACCTTGTTCATTTATGCCATGTATTTCCTGTAAGCTCTGAGTTAAATCTAGAGATAATTTGATTTAGGTTCAATTTTTTAGAGCAACAGCACTTCATTACATCATATCATAAGGCACATGATGTCTTTTTGTACCACTTACAATGATGCTGAGATTGATCTTAATGGATTCAGGTGAAGAAATGAAAGAAAAATTGTTGGGGATGTATTCCATTCTAAATGGATTGCATTCCATTCCATTTTATTACAAAAATAAATCAAATAATGGGTAGGGAAGAAATATATTTGGACATTTATGATTCACCACCTTCCTCTTTAAAAGGAGACTTCCATGTGGACAGTCAGAAAGCTTTACGTCTGCAGTAATGAGACATGGAGAATCAGTGCTTGACTTCTGTTTGAGTGAGCTTAAAGTATTTGTAATCACCAAATTTAGGTGGTTACATTGGGAATAGCCTACAATCTTTGGGAGAATGAAATGTTCAAGTGTGTTCTGTGGACCAGATATGAGAAAAGTCAGCATGAATTTGTTTTTAGTCCTGTTCATTAATAGCATTACATTACACCACTGAATAAAATGGGCAAAATGAGACTAAAAATTGTATTGTGCTCATATCCTGAGTTGAATATTCAATATTCTGGTAACACATGAAGACACAGACTGGATAGAAATGCAACTGGTGAAGATGACTTGCAGATGAATAATGTAGGCATAATGGAGAGACACTTCCCAGAAATGTAGCTGGGATTGGGCTAGTAAAGAGACTGGAATAAAACGAAGGGATTGAGAGACTATCCAACAAGGCCACATAGTGGGAAGCAGACACCGTCCTCAAGTAACTGGAAGTACTTTGAATACCTAGACCTTTGAAAAAAGTTGCAAGCAATCATTTGGAAGAGAGAGAAATCTACTTGTATCAAAGGAATTGCAGGAATGATTCCCAATGATAGGGATTTCCAAAGACTACAGGAAAGCTTCCCAGGAGGAAAAGAAGGTAAAGTTCAAAAGTAAGGAAACCCATGACAATCCTTTTAGATACTTCCAAAGTAGAAGTATTAACAGCCATAATTGTAAAAAGCTGCACATTGGAATCACTTGATTCATATCCCCGAATAATTAAAGCAGAATCTATGCCAGCAACCCAACCATCACTATTGTATCAGAGACTTCCAAGTGATCTCAGTATGCAGCAAAGTTTGAGAACCACTGTAATAATGGTATAATCAATTCAAATGAGAATCAAATTTCAGTAAAGGCAAAAGTATGTTATAGTGATTTTAGAGTATGAAGTAGAAAGGCTACAAGAGGAAGGCTGCAGTAGGAAACTTTCAGGGATCATAATGAGCATAACAGCATTGGAATGATGGCAGGTGTAAATCCTACATTCTAATCTGGGCTCTACCACCTTCAGCAAGTTACCAATCTTCTCTCAGATTCAATTTTCTCATTTATAAAATGGTTTTGTTACTAGTACCTTTCTTGTTTATCTGTTTATTGTTTGTACCCTCAATGAAATAACTCCATGAGAATAGGATTCTCATTTGTCTTGTTCAAAATTGAATTCCCAGTGCCTAGAACAAGGCATGGGCATGTTGCAGATATTCATGACATATCTGTTGAATGAATGGATGGAAATACGTTTAGTTTTTTACTATATTCTGAGCACTTTTTAAAAAGCACTCATCTTAGTTGATTTTGTTTTTTTATAACTGAATACTTGAGACTGGGTAGTTTATATAAAAAGGAGGTTTATTTAGCTCATAATTCTGGCTGTTGAAAAGTTCAAGATTAGGCATCTACATCTGGCAATGGCCTCAGACTGTTTAAACTCATGGAGTAAAGCAGAAGGGGAGCCAGTGTGCACAGAGTTTACACGGTAGGAGGGCAACCCAAACAGAAAAACCAAGAAAGCCAGACTCATTTTAGAACCCTACTTTCTCAGGAAGTAATCCATTTCTGTGAGAACTCACTACAGCAGAAAGGCATTAGAGGGAATTAATCGATTCATGAGAGGTCTGCCCTAATGACCCAAATGCCTCCCACTAAGACCTACCTTTCATAGCTCCCACATTGGGGATCAAATTTTAACATGTTTCTATGAGGACAAACAAACCATATCCAAACCATAGCAGCAGTTTGCATCCATCATTTTATTTAATCCTTAACCCCAGAAGGTGGGTACTATGATTATTTCCAATTTTCAGAAGGAAATGAACCAGGAAACAGTTAATTAGTAGATAGTGGGGCTGGCATGATACATGTAGAGCATGTAATTAGCCCAGAAAATTCTCACTAAATGCTAGCTAATAATGAGAAGAGAATAAAAGTCATAGTGAAATTAAGTGTCCTCAAGTTTCAGAGAGTAACACAGGTGTTACGTTTTGTATGTGAAGTCATGTACATGGAACTGTACATGAGATATCACAAGCAAGATGTTTAGAAGTATGCAACCTTTGTTGACATTCCAGATAAAACATGAGTAGAAAGGGGATTGGGTAGCAAGCCCTATATACTAAGAAAGAGATTTTTACGCACCTTGGACTTTGGCCTTTCCAGACCTCAATCTCTTGTATCTAAATTGTCAAAATTGTATTTGATTATTATTGCACTGAAGCAATAATAATCAAATACAAAGGAAGGAAGGAAGCACTGAAGAAAGTGATAGTGTTTTGAGCCAAGAACTATAGTATTCTCAGGAAAAGCTTATAATGGGCAGGTTTTTTCGGTTAATAGAAATGCCAAAAACAAAAAGTGCTGCAAAAACTCAACTCTCAGGTCCCATAGATGTGATGTCACCTCTGGACACTTTTTAGCTTTACCATTACTAATCATATGAGCACAAATGTATTTATATCTTCAAACTCGTCTTGAATCTTGCCATTCTGTTGGGATTGTCAGCAACAAAGACAATTATCTCTTAAGACATTTTCATAAGCAGAATTTTTTAAGTGATATGGTTGTATTATTTTTAAAGTGTCGAACTTCATTGTAAATCACTGGCCTATTTTATTCTGAATTGCAACATTTTTCCCGTGTACAGATACTGTGCACTTAAGTTGACAGTTTAGTCAAATGATCTCTTTGCAGTTCATCCAGCACAACAAATGACCATTAAAAGATCAGTATTGAAATGTATGGGAATGCACAAACAATCTCTGGACAGGATTAAAACCAAATTGTCTGCCAACTTGGTACCAATAGGGAGAACTGTGTTTTATGCACTGTCAGGTAAACTACACGCCCTATTTAACAAAGGAAATATGTAAAACTAAATTAAAAATAATATTTCTACTTACATAATTGCTGAGCTTCCATAAGATTTCTATTTCTTGAAATAATGTAAGCAAAACAACAATGTAGATGAAATGAATAATTAATACTATCAGAGCCTCGTAGTGTGTATTTAAAATTTAATCCACTAAACGCAAGCATATTTTTCTAATGTGAATTTTTTATTAGCGTGTAAATAATATAACATTCTACCAAAGGGTCATTGCACGTGCACATCATTTCTAAAGCTGCATGTAAATATACAGCTCCTTGAAATGAAGTTTGTTGAAATAGTTTCATGTATCAAAGCACAGCTACATATCCAGTGGCTGAAGAGGAATAGAGCAGATTCAATTGTCATTCCTAATTTTCTACTCTCTCCCTGAAACTGAATTCGCCACACATTTCTTTTGTCCTGAAACTTGGTACTGTCTATTAAACAAATAGGTAGATTTTTCTTCTTTGCTCCATTGACTTTGAGCTTTATCATCTGAGTAGCTTTGGGTTATGAATAGTTAGCAAATATAATGTGAGTGGAAGCTTTAACTGTGTTTGTGTGGTTTGGCTTGGCCTCTTGTCCTTCTATGTGTGCAGCAAAAATAACTGTTCCTTTCCAATGAAAGGCATATGGAAAAGACCTAGACCCAACCCACAGTCTGAAACAAAGGTCCTCTAGTTGACCTGCAAACCTGTCAGTGAGGAAAAAAAAAGAATGTTTATTGTTGTAAGCAGTTGGGATCTACCAGAGGTTTTTGCAGTATTGCTGTAGCAGAGAACTAAAGGATACAAGAAGAAATGAGGAAACCGATTTGCAGAGCAAGAAAAGGGCCTTTCTCAAGGCTACATAGCAAGTCGACAGACACTCAGATTTAAAACCTGGCTGTTCTTCTTTAATCCAAGTGCATTATTCCCTTGACCAATGTAATATTTTTTGATAGAGAAATTTATTTTCTTATATAAGTATATATATATATGGCATCCACAAATTATAATCAACTTAATCATTTGGGAAGAAAGACAAGTCAAACTCTGAATGTCCGTTCAAATAAACAGAGGAAGCGTTGAGTAAACCAGAGCTCAGAAACTCTGGCTTTAAAATCCACATAATATTTTACCATCTACTTGCTTATTGTTCTGTACCATGTTTTTTTTGAACCTCCATTTGTTTAATTGCCAAAGAGATGTAAAATAATTTTTTCAAGAGTCCGTGAAAAAGATATTTTAAGTAATGGTTTAGTAAGTGACTAGTGCATAGTATGTAATAAATGTTTTCTATTAAACATAAATTTAAGTTTTCAATATCCTATTATGTGAATTAAACATATTTTATTGCTAATTTATAATTTTCACATTATAATTTTCACATTGTCAATACATCACAGTTGATGAAATCTTCCTCTCCAGAGCTTGTCCTCTAAGTCATGTATAGTCAACTTAAAAGTTGACTATTTGATAAAATTGTATATTCCCAAATTTCCATCTATTGTTAACAGAGTGAAAATGTCTTTTAAGAAGCATTTTGTTCTTCTGTTTTCTTATTGGAAATGCTGTGATACTACAAAATAATTGCATAGGATGGAGAACAAAGAAATATACCATAAAAAACAAAATACTAATATAAAGAATTTTTTCCTTCTCAGCATTTTCAGAGTTTTGCCACTCCTGGAATCAACAGTAGAAGTAGTAAAGCTGCAGCTGTTCTTTAATTTCTGAAAGGAAATTTTGCCTTGCTTACTGTAATTTAAATGTTATTAACTGAAAATGTCACAAAAATATTTGGTTTTCATGGTCAGTTAAGGTAATAAAACTCAGAATCAAATGCTTTCACAAGGAGTCTTTTTTAAGAATTTTTAAAAGATTCTAAAAAGAATCTTCTACTGGTATGCAAATTGATACAAGTTTTTAACTTGTAGCCTACAGTCCAGATGTCTTCCTTAATGTTAAAGTAAAACTTATGGAATCTTATTATTATGCTGAATATTTAGAGTTTACCAATATTATTTTTAATACACCTGTAAATTAGAAATAATAAATAGTGTCTGTTTTCCTAATAGGGTTTTTAGGTATCCATAATTCCTCTCCAACGCAAACCTAGGAATGAATTGATGCTGTTGACCAGCCAATAAAAAGATTAGAGCGGCCGTGCACAGTGGCTCATGCCTGTAAACCCAGCACTTTTTGAGGCCAAGGCGGGCAGATCACCTGAGGTCAGAAGTTCAAAACCAGCCTGACCAACATGGAGAAACCCCGTCTCTATTAAAAATACAAAATTAGTTTGGTGTGGTGGCGCATGCCTGTAAT
The DNA here is from genome assembly GCF_009761245.1 of Sapajus apella. Taxonomy (NCBI): domain Eukaryota; kingdom Metazoa; phylum Chordata; class Mammalia; order Primates; family Cebidae; genus Sapajus; species Sapajus apella. The sequence continues at coordinate 23,552,404 of NW_022436957.1, forward strand.
CCCAGCTACTCAGGAGGCTGAAGCAGGAGAATTGCTTGAACCCAGGAGGTAGAGGTCATGGTGAGCAGAGATGGTGCCATTGCACCCCAGCCAAAAGAAAAAAAAAAAAAAACTCCATAAAAAAAAAAAAAAAAAAAAAAAAAGATTAGAGCAACAGCAACTTAAGTCTTAACCTTATTATTATCATGTTTTTTATAGTTACATTTCAAAGCCAAGAGGTATGCAATCAGTGAAAGGGATAAAAAGGAAAATATAATGGTGTCTCTCATACAATTTATGGACTGGCAGAAGAAATTTAATTGTCTAGTGCCCTTATGCCTTGAACAAACTCAAGTATTTCAGTTGGGTAGGCAATACATTACCAGTAAAATATTTATTTCCTATAAGATAATGTAAACATAAATCTATTTTGAAGTCTTTTTGATTTTCACATTATTACTTCTTCTGTTTTTTAGAGACAGGCTCTCCTTCTGTCGCCCAGGCTGCTGGAGTGCAGTGGCACAGTCTGGGCTCACTGCTCACTGCAACCTCCACCTCCTGGACTCAAGTGATCCTCCTGCCTCAGCCCCCAGAGTAATTGGGACTATAGTTGCACGCCACCATGCCCAGCTAATTTTTGTATTTTTAGTAGAGACAGGTTTGCCATATTGGCCAGGCTGGTCTCAAACTCCTGGCCTCAAGTGATTTTCCCGCCTTGGCCTCCCAAAGTTCTTGGATTACAGGCATGAGCCTATTTTTTTTTAATTAAATAACTCTAGCAAAAAATAATGACATCTATAATTAATCAGAGGTAATTGTTAAATTGACACATTTATACTAATTAATTAGATTAATATATAAAATTATGCTGGATCATGGTTATACTTTATTGGTATACTTATTGGGGTATTTAACAGTGTGATAAACATTCAACCATTTCCCTGAATATAAGTAGCATCATGTGTTTTAGTAAAATAATATATTTTTTTCTCCTGAGAAAAATTAAAGTCATATTCCCATGTTATTTATGTTTCTCTAAATATTAGGATTGAAAAAAATAATCAAAAGAATAAAGTTAAGAACAATGCTAAACACTGGAAATTAGAAAGATAAACAATGCTGTTTGCTGCTTAGGATAGGTCAAATCTTCGAAAGCATTTGGAAAATTCTTAGAGACTTTCAGCGGTCTTAAGTGCTTCAGTGTTTGCACTAAGCTTAAGCTAGTTTAATAAAACAAAGAAACCTGCAAAATTATCAAAATGCTCCCTTTTTCCTATATAATAATTTGGCAATGATTCAAATTATTTTTCGAAAGTTACATTACCCCGATTTTTAAGAGAACTATTTGAAGAACAGTTAATTTTGTCAAAAGGGTTATAGCTGAAATACTTTGAGAAACTTTTATTAAAATAGAAACTTTACCCTGGAAAGTCATATATAGATGCATATATATAGAGATGTATATAGGTTTAGGTATAGGTTGGTGATGATAGCTTGTGTCCTCCACTCTGTCCTTGTCTCTTATCTCTCCCTGACATAATGTAGCTGCTAACTACATTAAAAGAGTTGCAGTTTCTACATTTTTCATGCTGGTTAGTTCATATGTGTCTTCACTGCCTTGATCACTTTGCTTTCCACTTTGATAATTCAATTCAAGAACCACATGTTCCAAGAAGCTGTCCTGCCCCTGACGCCCGCTCAGGGTTATGTGCTGTCTTTTGTGCACTTATTGAATCCTACAGTCATTTTAAAGCAGTTTTCTCACTCTATTATTGTTTTCCTGTCTATCTCTCCTCCAGGCAAGTACTGTACAAACTTCTATGACCGTCTACTCTAAAATATTAAAAATGTATGATAATAAATGTGTGCTTTCTGATATTTATGTTTGTATGTATACTTCTTGATAAGTTTCTGGCAATATTTCACTCATTTATATGCATATTACTACTAATCCTTAGAATAAATTCTTCCGAGACTTGTTTTATAAGAAAAAATAAAAATAGAAAGAAGTTTTAACATACCGTTCCTTCAGTTCAGTAATTCAGTCTGGATCCTCCTGAGGTATAAGGGACTTTACTTTTAGACCATTCCTCTCAATAAAATGATTTCTTTGAGAGAAGATGCTTTGTGAAAACTTATCTGTAACCCCAGCACCTGTGTTTGATGCAAAGCAAATACACATCCCTCATTAAATGATGTGCCTGATAATTTTGGGTTGATTGCAGGTAGCAGGATTAGAGGTTTCTAATACATAGACAGAATTACAGAAACAGATGGAAGCCTAAGGGCCACTGAACACAATATCCTTATTGTATAAATGAACAAACACGTACTTAGACAGGTCAACTCACACATTCAGTAATTGACTGGGAACTGGAGTCTATGCTCTCATTCCAAATCCCCATTCCAGTAGGATGTTCTTGCCATGATGTCCTTATAATGGTAGAGGAATGTGAGGATGGGGCATTTTCTGCTACCTTTCCTCCTACACTCATAACTTGCACAAAATAGCTTGCTATTTCAGAAATAGACCAAGTGTACTGGGAATAACCTCTTGAGTTAACTAGATTTTCTCTTTCTACTTGTTATTCTGGTTCACTGAAGCTGCCAGTCTGATCTGGAAGGAGTTGCAATGAGGAGTCTCAAAGCCCAACTTAGAATATAGTGGTCTCTGGACAATTGCTGTTCAACAATACTTTCTGTGATTATGTAAATGGTCAATATCTGCACTAACCAATACATAATCTGTATTTAAATGTGATCAGAGTGACTGAGAAACAGAAATTTTTATTTTATTTAGATTTTAGTTAATTTAACTCTAAATAGCCAAATGTGGGTATTGTGTGCTGTATTGAATAATGAAGCTCTTGACTCAAAAAATTAAATGCCACATGTTAATGTCGAAAAAGCATTTACATGAAAATGGTACCTTTTCAATTTAGTCTCTGCAATAAATAAATAAATAAAACCCAGAAAACAAAAACAAAAACAAAAACAGTACATTTTTAGATATCTTGAACAGTTAGCATCCAGGCAAAGATGTGTTTGTCCATTGTGATCTAGGCCTGAGAAAAGTAGTGAGTATATTATCTGAAAATTAGAATGACCAAGTGAAATTTTCTTTTTCATTTCAGAAAATATTTTGAACAGTGCTTTTCAAACATTAATGTGCATATGAATCATCCAAGGAGAGGGTCCTCTAAAAATACAGATTGTGGTTCGGTGTCTGAGCTGGGGTCTGAGGTTCTACATTTCTGATGACTTCCAGGCAATGGTGATACTGCTGATCTGTGGACCACAGTTTAAGCAGCAAGAATTTAGACAAAATGTAAGCTCTCAAGGAAAAAAAAATAATAGTTGTGAACAAAGGGCAAATAAAGACATTCCAAAGAAATCATGAACCATGTAAAACTAGATTTAGAAATGAAACCCACACAAATCCATATTGGATTATTTCCACAAACAAATAAATAACTATGATTTTCCAACACTGTATACTCAAATTGCATCTTTTATAAGATGTGACAGCAACAGAAAAATCCTTTGCCAAGTTATGTATCCTTGTGTCACTGTGGCCAGAAAAATACTTTTAAAGCAACAAAGGGAATGGAACTTGATTGTTCCTGGCAAGGAATTAACTGAAACTCTCTGAAGGAAAATCTGCAAGAAGCACTTCAATGTAGAGATAACCAGAACCGTGTCTTTGGGAACAGGATAAAGTGGAAATCATTAATGATTTATGAATGAAAATGGTGAGGCTTCTTTCTTGATATAACTTGGATATAGCAGCATGACATTTGCTGTGTTAGTTATTTTGCAGACACATTTTAAGGAGAAAATAATCTAAACTTATTATTTCCAGGAGCAATCTGGATACAGACAACCATGGGTTTTATTGTTCCTATCAATAATTTTAGAAAACAAAACTAAGTAATAGTTAACTAGCAAAAACGGCTAGAGGGGCTTGGATTAGGGCAGAACACAAGGGGATGGTCTCGACTCAAAAAGTTTTGATGATATAGATAACAAGCAAGTTCAGAGTTGCCTTCACTCATGTTTACAACTGAGCCCACAAAAATGTAGTACAATTTTGGGGGACACAAACATTGCCTTCCATATACCCATAGTAGTTTATGAAGGCAAACATGGAGTTTGAAATCTGCGTATCCTACAAGGAGTGGGGAATCTGTTATGTTTTTAGAAACACAGAAACCATGGACTTAACCAATTTTATGCATTAGGTTAGTGAGAGGCAATATTAACATTCAAGGGTCTATGTATTACTAGGGAAATTATTTGATGTTCCACAGTTACATAATATCATGTTCTAATTCTTACTCATTTTTCATTCCCACAGTAGTCCTGGCAAACCGACAGAAAAGTAAAATCCTCTATTGGTCATATCTTACTGTATTTTACAGTAAGAAACGATTAACAGCCAATCAATCATTTGTCATCATAATGTCAAAAGATGCTGATGATTTCCATGACTTATAGTTTGCTAAAATGTTTATATATTTTGTGAATTTAAACCACCAGAGCAATAGCTTTTCCATTGACCAATAGAAGCACTACAGTGATAGAGGTCACAATGTGGGTAATGGTATAGCCATGTTCAAAAACAGTATGTCCTTTCCCTTGTTACTCAACCACTCAGCACACACGTGTATGTATCATTTGGGACGCTTACAGTTTCTACAGTTTAATACCTCATGTCAGTTCTCAAAACAAGGTCATCTGTAGAATTGCTAAAAGATGTTATTTAGATAGTAAACCTGCAGGTATGCAGAGAAATATTTCCTATTTCTGCTATAGGTTCGTAGAAAATGAATTATTTTGCAGTTGTAAAAGCTCTAAGATGCTAAGATATTTAGGGAAATTTGTAATTTTACTGTTATTTTCCTTATCAATACATAAGTGGCATTCTGCAATTTGATAGAATCAAGTTCAAGTTGTTGATTTTGCTTTACTCTCTTTCATATGAACGAAGAATGCTCCTGAATTTTTACATTGCCAGAAGAAAATACAATTAGAAAGAGAAACGAAATCTCATCTATGTGCATAAAGTACTTTTCTTTGTCTTTGGCAGAAACAAATTGCATAACTTCATTCTAAATCTCCTTCCTTGACTTGTCTCTCTTGCCGTAAGTTCCAAGAAGAGAGAAATCAAACAATATGCAGATGTTAGAAATCAATTCAATTTTAAATTAAATGTCTAATAGAAAACTTTAAACAGATCATTCAGTAAACATAATACAACAAAACAGATTTGTTACCTACACTTACATTATAATATGAATTAAGTTCAAAGTTATCAATTAAATCCCTGTCTCTCTATATATGTATGTGTGTGTGTTCATGTATACAGAAATAGAAAGATAATGAATAGATGTAAAAAATACAGACATTTATCTAGTGATTTATTATTTTGTCCTGTATGCTCTTACAGATCTTCAAAACTAATGTCTTGTTAATTGATGAGAATGTTTGACTATCCTGGGAGTTTTGTGTTGGTTTGTTTTCTAAAGTAAGAAGGTAAAGGGAAAGAATGAGGATGTTTGAAGCACAGGAAAAGCAAAAGTGCAAAGAGGAAAGATACTTGTATTTTCTACAAAATTTAAGAACTGAAAAATAATAATTTTAGTATACACAAAATTTGTCATATCTCAATGATAAGTAAAACACCTCTGTATAAGCTAAAAGATTTAATTCTTCCAATATAATATTTTTTATATTCTTAAGGAATAAAGCAAAAATCTAAGATCTCTGATTACTCTGGATAACACAGATTAAATGGAAAATTTACTCCGTTCTGTTCTATCACTTCTCAGCTTTGTGACCTTTGTGGATAGTGGTCCATAAATGTTATCTATTATTATTATGACTTGTTACTGGCCCAACAACCATATTTTTCTCCCTATTTTTCTAGATGAAAGTTGATTTCATACTAGAAAAATACTTAATGACCATAAATATGCCACAAAATGTCTACCAGAGTGATTTCTATGTGAAACTAGTGTAGTGTATGTGTGTGGGAGGGTGGTGTAAATTTTTTCAGGAGACCCTCTATGACTTAAAGAAAGTATTCATTTTCCAACATCTACAAATTTATCTGGGGGCATAACAAGAATTAAAGAAGAGGCCAGAAACATCTCTACATTTCAAAATTTAAATTACTATTACAAACATCCTATCACCTCCATATTTTTTACCCTAGTGGTACAATTTTGATTTAGGATGGCTAGTTTAGGAATGTTAAGGCTAACCTGACCTTTATTATTTGTCTAGAATATATGAGTATGTTTGGGATGTTGGAAGAACTGCAAATTTCAGTGATCAACATTAATAGAAAAGAGAGATATAATGAGTTACATGAATAAAATCAATGTATTTTTTTCTATTGTAATAGGCCAATTGAACTTGTAATTGGAGACGATGAAGAGCTACACCAGAATTAAGGACCTGTCACTATTTTCATACAATTTTCCTCCTTTCCAGGGGTTAACATTTAGATACTAAAAGAAAATAATCCCTCAGACACATAATAAATACTTGAAGTCATTTTAAATGGCATTTTCTTCTTAACAAATTTGGTTGGTGGCACATTGGTCATTTATAACATATAGATAAGTGAGATTAACTTCTACATCAAAGGCTTTCTTTCCTCTTAACTGTGCCTAACACTGTCCTCCCTTGGCAATTCCAAAATTATCCATAGAACGATACTTTAAATTTGTGATTCCTTTTGACAAATATGTTGTATTACATCATAACTAATATATAACTGTTACAAAATATAGAAATATTTTGAAAAAATATAAGTATATTTTTGCTTCCTTGTTCTCAGTTTTAAATTGATCGTCATTTAGTTTTAATTGGAAAATGTATAAACAGATTATGAATAGAAACCCAATTCTTCTCCCCTTCTTGAATGCATACACTTTGCACGTGACCTCAGTGTTTCTCACATTAGGAAATGCAGTCTAGTGTCCCATCTTTAGAATCTGCCTTGACCTCCTAACTTGCTTTGACCCATGGAACGTGGTAGAAGTGACATTGTGTTACTTCCACGCCTAGGCTTCAAAGAAATCTTTTGTGCCTGTTCTCTTTCTGTTAGAACGCTGCCACAACTACAAGAACATGTCCCAACTAGCCTTCTGGAAGACATGGAGTACAGACATGTACTCTCAGCCAAGGGCACCATTAGCCCTCCAGTCTCCAGCTAATCTGCCAGCAGATCACAAACCCATGAAGAAGCCCAGTTGAAACCACATGTGACCAGCTGATCCCAGCCTGAATTGATGGCCTGCAGAATTGCAAGCTAAATGAATGGTCTTTGTTTTAAGCCACTAAGTTTTGGGATGGTTTATTATGCAGCAAATACTAACTGATATAGACCTAAATATTCAAATCATGGTACACGCAATTTTGATAATGCCATAAGAAGTTACAGTAATCTACAAAACACATACCAATATTGACTTTACTCCTATTCTTTAAACAAAGAAAAAAAAACTAGAAATAAATTTGTAAATGATAGGAAATAAAATGAAAAAGAAGCTTTTAGAGTTTGTAATCATTGTAACAACAAATATTGTATTTGTTCTTTATCATTTGCATATAGACAGTTTCTGGGTTAATAGACTGAGGATAGTCTTTATTATCTTATGATTTTGCACTATTTGACATACAACATGTCTCCTCATGTTTACCATAGAAATTCAATAAGGTAGTATAATCTTCCTTTGATATGTCTTATAATAAGGAAATTCTAAAGTCTTCCTTTGAGTTCCACTAGAAAGCAACTAATCTTCAGTATAAGGATTGAGTGAAAATAATTTAATTTGGAGATTAAAGATATAGCAGTAAAAGATTGGGAAAATGAGACAGGAAAGGGAAGTCAGCCAATAAAGGATGATTATCAAGCAGTTTACCAATGTGAATGAATGAAGCTTACTTCTACTGAAGACACACATCTCATAGTTATCCCACTTGAGAGGCAAGGAAGTGGGAATATTTATACTGACTTGCATCAATCATTGATTGAGAGGTGCTCTTGGGTGCTAATAACTGATCATCATTTCTGGCCTGCTGCCTAGCTGCAAATCAAGCCCCAGAGGCCAAAAGAGTATAAATTCAGCAGCTGGGTGAATTTCAAAGTCCACAGGCGTGAACAGAGATGGTAAAGGTGAGATGATTCATACATGTGGGATGCCAACTATGACTGCTACAAGTACTATTTTACAGAATCATTTTAGGGTTTGATTCAACTTATTGAAATTAAAAAAGAATTCAAGTAAACATTTTTCATTGCATCAGTCTCCCGAAATATTTTCTTAACCTTTCAAAATAGTGTAGAATCAGCATGTTTAATGCAAGTAAATCTATATCCAGCATTGATCTTAGATTTCCTATAGAGTTCCCATGACAAAGAAAATGCCACTAAATCATGGCCTCTGCTTATGAAAAGGTATAGTCAATTTGGATTCTTTATTATGTATTGCTCCAATAGCTTCGCTTAAAATTACTATCACTTTGTACATTTAATCTAACATATAGCTCTAAGGGTCTTAGTATAAGACCTAGTCTCTATTCCCTTTCACACAAATCACTACATCTTCTTCATCCTCATTTTTTGTCAACTGAAACATCAGCCTCTCATTCCATTTCCATTGCTTTTAACCAAACTATTTTCTCCTTTGAATTAGTTTATTTGAACATTCTTCTTTTTCTGAAATCAGAGGCTTCACTGTTATTTGCTAAGGAATTACTTTACAATCCCATTATCTCCTCAGGTCACGAGGTTATGGGCATGATGACAGCAAAGAGCCTAGATGTCTAGGAAGAAGAATACTGAAGCTCTTAATGGAAATGTCAAGTGAGAAGGGACACATAGAGGGGAGTGTGATGCCACTACTTTTCAAAAGGGTCAAGGTAAATGATGCGATTGTGGACTACTTTCTGTATTACCTAAAGCTATAACAATACTTTTCATTATACTTTGTATTATATCCATAATCCTGAGCTTTTGATTGAACAATTTTCACCAAAATATAGATTTTTTCATTTTTATTGTTGTTTCCTTTATCCATGTGTGTTTCTCTTCTCATGAAAAAGTTGTTTGATACATATACATATATAAGATTTCTCAGGTACTGTTCCCTGTCTGATTCTACATCCTCATCTCCTGAAACTAGTCAGCAGAACCCAGAAAAAAAATGTTGGCCCTTGCTTAAGAAAGGCCTCCATTTTTTGCACCACTAAACAGACTACTACTTCTCTTGCTAGGATAGGACACTCCACACAACTCCGTGAGAGAACTCTGGCCTTTTGGCATCAATATTAGTCATCACTTCCTGGCAGGGCCTTTTTGACATTAATATGTTGAGTAAACCACTTCGTCCTCTGTGCTCTGGATCATGTTTTCTACTTATATTGTAGTAATTAGCTTATGCATAATAGTATTTATTCATTTCAATATTCATCTTCTAACTGGACTTTGAAGTCCCTAAGAGAGACAACTTAGTCTTATTTTTTTATCGCCCAGAACCAGGAGACATCTAACATATTAAGAATCCAATAAATATGGTTCATTGTTGAGTTGCTATTTTTCTTGATTCTTTCTTAGAACCTCTCATGCCTTTATGACTTTTTATATTGTAAAATTCATATAGAAATCACCACTTAAAATTTTTACTCTTCTTAAAAAATAATAAAAGGGCATATTAAACTTTACCTGACCCTCCTTTGATTTCTTCTCTTTCAGATCAAAGAAAACTTGCACTTTATTTTTTATAAAGCAAATGCTTACTTTCCTCATTTGAAAATGTTTCATAATTAGCTACACTTATGGAATTTATTTATATAATAACCATCATCATCCTTATAAGTTACTATAAGACAGTAATTGTATCTAGGTGCTTTATACTCTGTTTTAGTAATTAAGGATGAAAGAAAGGAATGGCATGTTCAAGGAGGTGCTTAATAACATAATAATCTTCATCAACATAATCTTAATTCTCCTACTTTTCCAACATTGTTTCACTGTTACTATGACTACTTATGAAGGTGAGTTCATTGTGGTATAGCAGCAGAAACATCAAATAGCAATCAAGATAAAAATGATCCAATTCAGCACTTGTCCTTTGTTGTGTATCCTGAAATGTACCACTTAACTTCTTGGGCCTTTGATCTTCATACAAATAAAAGAACTGCCAAAAATAATCTAGAAGCTTCATTCTAGTTCTAAATTATATCTGAGGTTAGGATACAATGCATATCCTTTGCCTTTTCTGATATTAATAGGTCTACATGCTGTACATATAAGATATGTCAAATAAGTGAATTTATAGAATAAGGACTTAAATTTCTATGATCTTAGGAAAAGTATGAAAATGAAGAATACTGATTTTGCATGCCTACATGAAAAAGATAGGCATCTAGGCATTAGGTCAAAGAAATGGAAGCCTGGAAGATGACGACTTTTAATTTAGACTGGCTTATTTATGTTGTGGCCTAGAGATGTCAATGACACCTTTATTTTAATCATTCTTATTAAGTCTATGTAAAAGCTGAGGTTAGGATCTAGATTCTTAAAAGTGATAATTCATTAATAATAATGAGGATAACTTCAAAGAGAATGAAAAGGTGGAAGCTTTTAGTAAAGAAAAGAAAAAAAATGGAAAACAGGTGCTGCTTCTCAAGCACCCATTAATGTGAAATATGATAAACAATAATGAACAAGTTTTTTCTTAAGAAACAAGTACCACACAAGAAATGCATTAATTTACATGAGTGTGCTAGTATTTAGGATCATGGGGCTTTCAATTAAGGAAGCATAAAACAATGGAATGCTCAGAGGGTAATGAGAAATCTAAAGGTGAAAAAAGATCTCATTACTTATTTTCTTTTATTCTAACATTAAAAATGGAAAAACATTTTTAAATATTGTTTTTCATCTAAAGCTTACAGTTAGCTATTTCAAACTTAACAGGGACCAGAGAAATTGCATTTCAGATCTTAGTGAAGTTATAAAAAATTAAAAAGACCTAGAAGAGATTTTTACTTAACATAAAAAGGAATTTGAAGACTATTCTAAAGTTGAAGAATCACGTAGTATATTGTCACTTGATTAAAACAAAGACACCATGCAGAATAATATTGAATTTACGGACGATATTCTGCAAATATTTATTAATAGACCAGTAGACATTTCAGTAATATCTGAGAAGATGACAAACCTAACTAAAGCAAATAGGAATTTACCTCAGCGTATCTCTCCTTAATAATAATCAGAAATGTTATAACAAAATAAATTCAAATGTGTGAACTCTTTCACCCCACATATTGTCTACTTAGTAAACTATCAAGTAAATTCTTATTTGAAAAACAAAGCTCAGAGTTCTTACTGACTCATGCTGTCACAGTTTCAGCCTATCCTAGGCAAATGTGAAGTTATTTTCTACGAGAAATGTCAATGAAAGGTTTTCTAAGCAAATGCCTTTCTGATGTATCAAAGGCAGCATGTTCTCTTCACATGGTGTCATAAATCTAATTAACTGTAACTCCTGCAAAAAAATTGAAACCATTTGGAGAAAAAGGAAAGTTCAAAACTATAAAAATAAGGCAAAGCAGAGAAGTTTCTCCCTATTTAGTACCATTAATTCAGCTGTGCAGTGGTCTTTTACCTGGTCTCTCTGCTCCTACCCTGGTCCCCCTATAGTGTCGCCTGACAAGGAGTGAACTTTTTTTTCTTTGAGATGGAGTATTGCTCTTGTTGCCCAGGCTGGAGAGCAACTTCCGCCTCCTGAGTTCAAGCCATTCTCCTGCCTCAGCCTTCCAAGTAGCTGGGATTACAAGCATGTGCCACCACGCCCAGCTAATTTTTTGTATTTTTATTAGAGATGGGGTTTCTCTATGTTGGTCAAGCTGGTCTCGAACTCCTGACCTCAGGTGATCCACCTGCTTCAGCCTCCCAAATTGCTAGGATTACAGGCGTGAGCCACCACACACGGCCAAGAGTGAACTTTAAAAAATGATCATATTGGCCAGGCATGGTGGCTCACGCCTGTAATCCCAGAACTTTGGGAGGCCAAGGTGGGCAGATCACAAGGTCAGGAGTTTGAGACCAGCCTGGCCAACATGGTGAAACCCTGTCTCTACCAAAAATACAAAAATTAGCTGAGTGTGGTGGCACACGCCTGTAGTCCCAGCTACTTGGGAGGCTGAGGCAGGAGAATCACTTGAACTCAAGAGGCAGAGGTTGTAGTGAGCCAAGATTGCGCCACTGCACTCCAGCATGGGAGACAGAGCGAGATTCTGCCAAAAAAAAAAAAAAAAAAGATCCTATCACCACCTTCAAAACTCAGAGGCTTCTGATTTCACTTACAAGGCCCTTAATTATCTAGCCCCATGACCTCTCTTTCCTCCTCAACTTAGCTCCAGTCACATACTGGTTTCACTGTTACTTACAATGAATACACAGACATTGTTCTCCTCAGAACTTTTTACTTATTCTTCCCCTATTTATATGCTCTTTCCCCAGTATCATCATGACACAATTTTGTCTTCCTTCAAGCCTTTGCAAAACTAAAAACAACCACAAAGCAAGCTTTATATCCTCTTCCGAACACATTTTCTTCCCATTTCCTTGTTTTGTTTTTCTGCATTGTATACATCAAAGGCTGACATTTTATGCATTTTTAAAATTTATTTTTTCTACTACCCATTAGAATATAAGCTTCCTGTGGGCAGGGACTTTATCAGTTTGGATAGTACTGCTTTCCTAGCCCCTAGAATGGTGTGTGGTACATGATAGATATTCTGTCAATGTTCGATGAAAGAAATAATAAGGTTAAATGATACCTAATGATAATAAAGACGTCAATAAATATTAACTTTCTGCTGACCCTTTTGCTCTTAATGTAATGATTTGTCAATTGAACCAATCTTTGGCACATTCAACATAACTAGATTATATATCTTAAAAGTTTGTTGTGAGCTGCAAAGTATGCAGGTCTGTATTTTTTTCTTCCTAAACATAAACTCAATTATCAATATATGTGCTTTTGAGAAGGCAGCCTAGACAATCAGGTCTGGAGATGGCGCCAGAGAAGCTGGATTTGAGGCCTTCGTTTTATTTCTTCTTAGAAGTGTTCAGTTGGACAAGTCAACTGGGTTTTCTGAGTCTTAATTTCCTCATTTCTTAAATCAGATCAATAGAAATAATTACTTTCTGGCTTACCTCATAGGATCATTGTGAAATTTAAGTAACCTAAGCATTTAAATATATTGTATAAATGGACTAAGTGTTTCTGATTTAAAATAAGAAAAGAATTAATTCTCTCTGATGCAAACAGGGAAACAGGCTTCTCCTTCTTCCTTTTTGAAAGCACATTTACTATAGAAAACTTGTAATTATAACACTTTTTTTCTGCCTGTTTGAAATGTACTTACAATTTTTCAAAAGCTAAATATACCTCTTGCCAATTTTAAATACAAAAATGTTTTCTCAAGGACCTGAGAGCCATCTCTTTGATAGGTTATCATTAAGGAATATAGCACTCCTATCTCCCAGTTTTTATGGGAAGGTAGAAACCTAACTTTGGCTCAGGTCTGGTTCTAAATTACAAAGCTAACTTCTGTCATAAAGATTTGAGGAATCCATATTTCCTTAAGATAAAGACAATTAGAAACACCAATGGTCAATGCAATTACTAGGTGAATTTAAGATGAACTATGTGTGACAAAGAATACTGTTAAGTCTTCTTACTTGAAGACTAGTTATCACCTATCTTGAGAATAATAGGCATCTCCTTGGCCCTATAAAAAGATAAGCTTTCTTTCTGTCTTTACAATCTAAAGAGATTGCCCACGATGTGCATCAGATTCTGGTTTTATGCTAAAATCATAATAAAACTGTTTTCTTTCAATTATAACTCTGTGGATAAGTTTTTTGACTTGGCAGGAGATTTTGTTTTTAATTATATTCTCCCAACACAGGTAAATGAAATGCACATTAACAACAGAACAAGGACTTCTGGTTTCTACTTGGGAAGTAGAGAACTAGAAAAAGCATTAATCCTCACTCTTACAATGACAACAAAAACTAAACAAACTATAAGTTTATAATCTTCTTTGGATCTATAAGTGAGCTTCAGTCACAGGTCAACCAACTAGCCCAAAATCTCAAACAAATTCAGGCGACAAATTGGTAAATTACAAATGCGAACTGGCAAGATGGTGTAGAGCCCTGGGGATTACAGAGGGAGAGTGCAAGCCCACTCTTAGAACCTAACCTCTTTGGCCCACCCTGGGCTCCCTATCCCTTGCCCTAAACACACAGATTGGTAGAAGACCTGAGAAAGCAAAATACATTGTCAAGAAAATGAAAAGACAAGCCACAGAATGGACAAAAATTTTGTCAAACGCATATCTGTCAATCACATATCTGTTCCCAGAATATATAAAACACGTTCAGAAATCATCAATGAGAAAATATACAACCCAATACAAATATAGGCAAAAGGTTTTCATTGTCACTTAGTCAAACAAGATATATGGCTAGGAAAAAGCAGATAATATGATGCCCAACATCTATAGTCGTTAGACAAATTCAAATTAAAACCATAATGAAATACTAACACATATTTAGTAGAATGGCTAAAAAATTCAGTTGCTGGCAAGCATGTAGAGCAACTGGAACATATCCTGCACAATGGTACAATCACTTTGAAAAGCAGAAGCAGTTTGTCAGTTTCTTATAAAGGTAAACATACATATACCATGTAACCCAGAAATTCGACTTTTTCCCCAAAAAGAGAAAATTTGTGTATAGCAGCTTTATTCATAACCACCAAACACTGGGAACAACCCAAATGTCCTTCCATCAGTGAATGGATAAACAAACTATGGTATATCTATACAGGAAAACACTATTCAGCAATAACACTGATTTAAAAACGAACAATTAATACAAGTAACAACATGGATAAATCTCAAATGTGTTTTGCCAACTGAAAGAAACCAGATCAAAAGGCCTCTGTTTTTATGACATGTAAATGTCATATAACCATTTATATGACATTCTAGAAAAGGCAAAGCTGTAGAAATTGAAAATAGTTCAATGGTTACTAGGGGCTCTAGGTGGAGGGAAAAACTGACTCAAAAGAAAAGCGTGATGAAAGTTTTTGAGTTGATGGAACTATTCTGTATCACGACTTTGATCATAGATACCAGACTTTGTGTATTTGTAAAACCTCATAAAATTGTATATCACAAAGACTGTATTTTGTGTATGTAACAAAAATTTTTAAAGAATGAAACAACTTTATAATTTGTCATCAGTAACTATTAAATCATAACTATGACACATTGTATCATATGTTTCAGATTTATTAAGCATCGTTTATTTTGTTTTAGTGTATCAACAATAGACCAAACAAAAGCCAAAATATTTTCAAACTGAGGATATAAATGAAAAAGAACATAAAATGTACTTTATAACAGTATTATTAGGTCTGTCCCATTGAAAGAAGGTAGTATTGATTTACTGGGGGAGGATCCAAGATGGCCGTTTAGGAAAGGCTCGGGATTGCAGCTCCCAGTGAAAGCACGCAGGGTGAGTGGACGCCGCATTTTTATTGCCCACAGACTAGGAAATTCCCAGGCCGAGGAGCTCCACAGGTCACCAGCGCGGCTGTTTCGGCCAGCGCAGCTGTGCCGGCCAGTGCCGCTGCTTTGCCCCGTGCCGCTGCTTTGTCAGCGCCCCGGAACAGCAGTTCTCCATACAAAATACACCAGTCCAGGTGCCCTTTTGGCTGGCGATTGGAGCCACGGGAAGTCGCCCATTTGTCTGTTTAAAAAGGGGACTGAGCAGGGAACCAGGACAGTAGATTCCAGGGAAAAAAAAAAAAAAGCGCCACAAACCTCAGTGCCACTGTTTAAGACAGCGCAGTGAGTGGCCGCAGGGGAAAAGAAACAGACCCCGGCGCCTCTTCAACAGGCGACTGGAACACCAGCTTAAAAAAGGCTGTGAGGCAGGGAGCCAGGCGATCAGGCTCCGCTGGTCCCACTCCCACAAAAGAACAGCAACCAGAAACTCTGGATTGAGAGTTTCACAGCAAGCGCAGCTGAACCCGGGACAGTCCAGCTCTGTGGGGGAGGGGCGTCCGCCATTACCAAGGCAGCCTGCCACTACGGAGGTAGTCAGCCAATGCTGAGGCAGCCCGACGTTGCCAAGGCAACCCGCCACTGCAGAGAGACTCCACCTCAACAGAGGCGGGCCACCATCGCCAAAGCAGTTCTAACTACACCCATATAAACAGGACTGCAGGGAAGTTCGCTCGGCAGCTGGGCGGAGCCCACAGCAGCTCAGCAAAGCCTCTACAGGCAGACGGTGACTAGGCTGCCTCCTTGCTGGGCAGGGTAGCTCTGAAGGAAAAAAAAAAAAAAAAGAGAGAAGGCAGCAGCATAACCGAAACTCATAAAGCCCTAAATCCCTGGGACAGAGCACCTGGGAACAAAAAGCAGTTTATGAGTTCTGCTGCAGCAGACCTAAACGTACCTGCCCAGCAGCTCTGAATGAACAACAGAGCTCACAGCTCAGCATTTGAGCTCCTATAAAGAAGAGACTATCTCCTCAAGCAGCTCTCTGACCCCTATATATCCAAAGAGCCACCTCATAAAGGAGAGATCTGATTGACACTAGGCAGGTATCCTTCTGGGACAAAGATAGCAGAAGAAGAAAACTGGTAACAACCCTTACTGTTCAGCAGCTGCTGCAGGTCAACCCCAGGCAAGCAGGGCCTGGAGTGAACCTCAGCAGACCTACATCAGAGGGGCCAGACTGTCAGAAGGAAAACCAAGAAACAGAAATAACCTCATCATCAACAAACAGAACGTCAATCTGAAAGATTTGAGACCCAATCTGAAAGCCAGCAACTACAAAGTCGACAGGTGGATAAATCCTTAAAGATGGGAATAAACCAGCGCAAAAAGGATGAAAACACCCGAAACCAGAACACCTCTCCTCCTACAAGGGATCACAACTCCTCACCAGCAAGGGAACAAGGTTGGATGGAGAGCGAGTGTGATGAAATGACAGAATCAGACTTCAGAAAGTGGGTAGTAAGAAACTTCTGTGAACTTAAAGAACATGTTCTAACCCAATGCAAAGAAACTAAGAACCTTGAAAAAAGATTTGACGAAATGCTAACGAGAATGGACAAAATAGAAAGGAATATAAGTGAATTGATGGAGCTGAAAAACGCAACACGAGAACTTCTTGAAGCATGCATGAGTATCAACAGCCGAATTGACCAAGCAGAAGAAAGGATATCAGAGGTCGAAGATCAACTCAATGAAATAAAACGGGAAGGCAAGACTGGAGAAAAAAGGGTAAAAAGGAATGAACAAAATCTCCAAGAAATGTGGGACTATGTGAAAAGACCTAATCTACGTTTGATAGGCGTACCTGAATGCGATGAAGAGAATGAATCCAAGATGGAAAACACTCTTCAGGATATTATCCAGGGAATCTTCCCCAACCTAGCAAGGCAGGCAAACATTCAAGTCCAGGAAATACAGAGAACACCACAAAGATATTTGTCAAGAAGAGCAACCCCAAGGCACATAATCATCAGATTCACCAGGGTTGAAATGAAGGAGAAAATACTAAGGGCAGCCAGAGAGAAAGGTCGGGTTACCCACAAAGGGAAGCCCATCAGACTCACAGCAGATCTCTCAGCAGAAACCCTACAAGCCAGAAGAGAGTGGGGGCCAATATTCAACATCCTTAAAGAAAAGAACTTTCAACCCACAATCTCCTATCCAGCCAAACTAAGTTTCATCAGTGAAGGAAAAATAAAATCCTCTGGGAACATGCAAGTACTCAGAGATTTTGCCACCACCAGGCCAACTCTACAAGAGCTCCTGAAAGAGGCTCTACACATATAAAGGAACAACAAGTACCAGCTCAACTAAAGGGCAAAACACCGAGCTAGCATCAAAATGGCAGGATCAAATTCACACATAATAATATTAACCCTAAATGTAAATGGACTAAATGCCCCAATCAAAAGACACAGACTGGCAAATTGGATAAAAAGACAAAACCCATCGGTGTGCTGTATCCAGGAAACCCATCTCACATGCAAGGATACACAAAGGCTCAAAATAAAGGGATGGAGGAAGATTTACCAAGCAAATGGAGAGCAAAAAAAAAGCAGGAGTTGCAATTCTCATCTCTGATAAAATAGACTTTAAAGCAACAAAGATCAAAAGAGACAAAGAAGGACATTACATAATGGTAAAAGGATCAATGCAACAAGAAGAGCTAACGATCCTAAATATATACGCACCCAATACAGGAGCACCCAGATACATAAGGCAAGTTCTTAATGACTTACAAAGAGACTTAGACTCCCACACAATAATAGTGGGAGACTTTAACACCCCATTGTCAATATTAGACAGATCAACCAGACAGAAAATTAACAAGGATATCCAGAACTTGAACTTAGACGTGGACCAAGCAAACCTAATAGACATTTACAGAACTCTCCACCCCAAATCCACAGAATATGCATTCTTCTCAGCACCACATCACACCTACTCTAAAACTGACCACATAATTGGGAGTAAATCACTCCTCAGCAAATGCAAAAGAACGGAAATCATAACAGACAGTCTCTCAGACCACAGTGCAATCAAGTTAGAACTCAGAATTCAAAAACTAACCCAGAACCGCACAGCTTCATGGAAACTGAACAACTTGCTCTTGAATGTTGACTGGATAAACAATGAAATGAAGACAGAAATAAAGATGTTCTTCAAAACCAAAGAGAATGAAGACACAACATACCAGAATCTCTGGGACACATTTAAAGCAGTCTCTAGAGGAAAATATATAGCAATAAGTGCCCACATGAGAAGCAAGGAGAGATCAAAAATTGACACCCTATCGTCAAAACTGAAAGAGCTAGAGGAGCAGGATCAAAAAACCTCAAAGTCTAGCAGAAGACAAGAAATAGCTAAGATCAGAGCAGAATTGAAGGAGATAGAGACACAAAAAACCCTTCAAAAAATCAATAAATCCAGGAGCTGGTTTTTTGAAAAGACCAACAAAATAGACAGACCACTAACCAGATTAATAAAAGAGAAAAGAGAGAATAACCAAATCGATGCAATAAAAAACGATAAAGGGGATATCACCACAGATTCCACAGAAATTCAAACCATCATCAGAGATTATTACAAACAACTCTATGCACACAAACTAATAAACCTGGAAGAAATGGATAAATTCCTGGACACTTGCCTCCTCCGAAGACTAAACCAGGAAGAAGCCAAAACCCTGAACAGACCCATAACAAGGTCTGAAGTTGAGGCAGCAATTAAGAGATTACCACCCAAAAAAAGCCCAGGTCCAGACGGGTTCACAGCCGAATTCTACCAGACATACAAAGAGGAGCTGGTACCATTCCTTCTCAAACTATTCCAAACAATACAAAAAAAGGGAATTCTTCCCAAATCATTTTATGAGACCAATATCATCCTGATTCCAAAACGTGGCAGAGACTCAACAAGAAAAGAAAACTTCAGGCCAATATCCATGATGAACATAGATGCAAAAATCTTCAATAAAATACTGACAAGCCGATTGCAACAGCACATCAAAAAGCTTATCCACCATGATCAAGTAGGCTTCATCCCGGGGATGCAAGGCTGGTTCATCATGCGCAAGTCTATAAACGTAATTCACCACATAAACAGAACCAAAGACAAAAACCACATGATTATCTCAATTGATGCAGAGAAGGCCTTTGACAAAATTCAACAGCCCTTTACACTAAAAACCCTCAATAAGCTAGGTATTGATGGAACGTATCTCAAAATAATAAAAGCTATTTATGACAAACCAACAACCAATATCATACTGAATGGGCAAAAAGTGGAAGCATTCCCCTTGAAATGTGGCACCAGACAAGCATGCCCTCTCTCACCACTGCTATTCAATATAGTATTAGAAGTTCTAGCCAGAGCAATGAGGCAAGAAAAAGAAATAAAGGGCATTCAAATAGGAAAGGAGGAAGTCAAATTGTCTGTATTTGCAGACGACATGATTGTATATCTAGAAGACCCTATCGTCTCAGCCCCAAATCTCCTGAAACTGATAAGCAAGTTCAGCAAAGTCTAAGGATACAAAATCAATGTGCAAAAATCACATGCATTGCTATACACCAATAACAGACTTAAAGAGAGCCAAATCAAGAACAAACTTCCATTCACAATTGCCACAAAGAGAATAAAATACCTAGGAATACAACTAACAAGGAACTTAAAGGACCTCTTCAAGGAGAACTACAAGCCACTGCTCAACGAAATAAGAGAGGGCACAAACAGATGGAGAAACATTCCATGTTCATGGTTAGGAAGAATCAATATCGTGAAAATGGCCATACTGCCCAAGGTAATTTACAGATTCAATGCTATCCCCATCAAGCTACCAATGACCTTCTTCACAGAACTGGAAAAAATCACCTTAAACTTCATATGGAACCAAAAGAGAGCCCACATAGCCAAGTCAATTCTAAGCAAAAAGAGCAAAGCGGGAGGCCTCACAATACCAGACTTCAAACTATACTACAAGGCTACAGTAATCAAAACAGCATGGTACTGGTACCAAAACAGAGATATAGACCAATGGAACAGAACAGAGGTCTCAGAGGCAACACAACAACACAACATATCTACAACCATCTGATCTTTGACAAACCAGACAAAAACAAGCAATGAGGAAAGGATTCCCTGTTCAATAAATGGTGTTGGGAAAGCTGGCTAGCCATGTGCAGAAAGCAGAAACTGGACCCCTTCCTGACACCTTACACTAAAATTAACTCCAGATGGGTTAAAGACTTAAACATAAGACCTAACACCATAAAAACCCTACAAGAAAATCTAGGCAAAACCATTCAGGACGTAGGTGTAGGCAAGGACTTCATGACCAAAACACCAAAAGCATTGACAACAAAAGCCAAAATAGACAAATGGGACCTAATCAAACTCCACAGCTTCTGCACAGCAAAAGAAGCAATCATTAGAGTGAACTGGCAAGCAACAGAATGGGAAAATTTTTCTGTAATCTACCCATCTGACAAAGGGCTGATATCCAGAATTTACAAAGAACTAAAACAGATTTACAAGAAAAAAACTAACAAGCCCATTCAAAATTGGGCAAAGGATATGAACAGACACTTTACAAAAGAAGACATACATGAGGCCAACGAACATGAAAAAATGCTCATCATCACTGGTCATCAGAGAAATGCAAATGAAAACAACATTGAGATACCATCTCATGCCAGTTAGAATGGCGATCATTAAAAAATCTGGAGACAACAGATGCTGGAGAGGATGTGGAGAAATAGGAACACTTTTGCACTGTTGGTGGGAGTGTAAATTAGTTCAACCATTGTGGAAGACAGTGTGGCGATTCCTCAAGGACCTAGAAATAGAAATTCCATTTGACCCAGCAATCCCGTTACTGGGTATATATCCAAAGGATTACAAATCGTTCTACTATAAGGACACGTGCACACGAATGTTCATTACAGCACTGTTTACAATAGCAAAGACCTGGAACCAACCCAAATGCCCATCGACGATAGACTGGATAGGGAAAATGTGGCACATATACACCATGGAATATTATGCAGCCATCAAAAACAATGAGTTTGGGTCCTTTGTAGGGACATGGATGAACCTGGAAACCATCATTCTCAGCAAACTGACAGAAGAGCAGAAGATCAGACACCGCATGTTCTCACTCATAGGCGGGTGTTGAACAATGAGAACACATGGACACAGGGAGGGAAGCACTACACACTGGGGTCAGTTGGGGGGAATAGGGGAGGTACGGTGGGGGGTGGGGAGCTGGGGAGAGATAGCAAGGGGAGCAATGCCAGATGTAGGTGATGGGGAGGAAGGCAGCAAATCACACTGCCACGTGTGTACCTATGCAACAATTTTGCATGTTCTTCACATGTACCCCAAAACCTAAAATGCAATAAAATAAATAAATGGGGAAAAAAAACCAAACAAACATAAATATCCCTACACAGAAGAAAGACCTAGCAAATTATGATATAGTCATTTGAAGAGACATTTTGAAGACATACTGAAAACTATTGAATTGTATACTTTAAAAGGGTAAACTGTATGGTATGTGAGTTATACCTCAATAAAGCTGTTATAAAAAAAATAAGTAAATAAAAGGTTAAAAAAAAAAGAACGAAGGTAGTATTATATTTGAAATATCAGGCTTACCTCTAGTCTCTTTAAACTAGGAAAAGGATAGTAGAGACTGAAAAGCATGGGTCAAACGGCACAGAAATAGTTCAGGGTTGTGGGTATGCATTATAAAGACAGATTAGTCAGAGTTGACTGGTAGAGTTAAACAAAATTGTAAGATCACTGAGTGGTACAGAGATTTTAAATAGAAAGAAATAGATTGATTCCAGTAAGCAGTTTGCACCCCTGTAATAACTAATTAGATAAACAAGAGGTTGATCAATCAAATTTTAGGAGGGTATTATTCTATAAGCAATTTAAGCAAATTTCTTTACAAAATGGTACTTAGACTACAGAATTAACTGTCAAAATGTCCTATAAAAGAGGAAAATAACTAGGTAAATATGTATCGATTACAGCACAAGCTTAAAAGGGAAAATTACTGATGGGCAATGTGCAATTAATCAATAACTAGGAATAGGGAAGTGAAAATTAGAATTCAGTTCAAAGCAGGTTATAACCAATATGGAGATTATAAAGTAATTTGTCAGATATAGGCCAGTTTTATTCAGTATATACAAAGGTTTGTAAAGCATCAAGTTAATTTGATCTATGTAAGCAGCCTAGTTTAAAGTGACAAAGTAGAGGGCTGAATTATCTCTTGAAGTGTAAAATATAAGCAAAGCTTTTTGCTTTTGACAACTCAGGGTTGAATGGAATTTTTGTAATGAATAAAAAGCTAACATGATCAGATGAATTTTCATCAATTTCACTCAAATTATACCTACACAAAAATAAAATGGCTATTCTGATAAGGTCATTATGATTTTCCTCTTTATTAAATGTTTATGTAAATTGTATTTATCTTCTTAATCTAACTGTTGAAGTTCTCTAAATATAATTCAATTTGATCCTTTTTCTCTGACAACATGTAAAAGTTACTTATTAAAAGCACTATAAAATATTATTGTATTTTTGGGGGAATTTTAATTGACACAACAGCCAAGGGGCTACTATTTGTTAAAAAAGAACAAAAAAAGGACTAGATCTGCCTTCATATGCTCTCTCAATTCTCAATATGTGGGGGAGGCAGAGGAATAAAAAATGAAATGGTATTGTAAGAGTTTATAATACAATTAAATGTAACTACAGCCTAGATACAAAAGAACCTTGTCATTACAGGGACAATAGAACTCTGAACTTGACAGTGGGCATCAGGCCCCTGAAAACAGTCTTTAATAAGAAAACAGTTTTTGGTGAAAAATTCTTTGTTCCTCCTACCATCAGCTCAGCCTTCAGTTATTATCTTTTCTGAAAAAAAAAAAAAAAAAAAAAGTCCTACCTTGTCTGATTGTTTACTTAGCAAATGTCCTATAGATATCTTCCATGAGTTAGACTGTTTTAGATACAGGGAATACAATGATGAATAAGAAAGACAAAGTCCTTTCCCTCATGGAGCTCACTTAACTAGAAGACAAGTCCAATTACAGACAAGTGAATGTATAAATAAATTAGATACTTTAGAGTGTTACGTGTAAAGTTGTAAGCAGACCTTTAAATTGCTTTATATAAAATGCCTAGCTGAGAGTGAAAATGTAGTCATCATCCCAAGAATATTGGTTCTTCTTTTCCTTCCACCCAATTTCCTTCTCTCCCTTTCTTCCTATATCCATCCCACTGCTGCCCTTTATTTTCCCTTTATTTTCATTTCCTTTATTTTCTTGCTTGTGTATAATTTCTACTGTTCCTACCCCTCTTCACCTTCCCAAATTAGATTATTCTATTGTGGTTTTCACTTTGGGGAATGACTACCCAAAACCAGTCTGAATGCTGCAATGGCAATATTTCCTGGAAGAGCCTTTTTAGCTGTGGGTTTGAATTTCACTGGACTGCCCCCATTTCATACACTTATTATCAACCTCCATTATTATTAATTTAATGCTATACTCAGTGATTAGAATATATGTGTGGCTTGAGAAATTCTAACATGAGCAATTCAATGTCAATGACTTCCTACCCCGAGGGCCACTGAAATATATTTCTCTAGTCAAGTCTGTAGCTGTTCTCTTGAAAAGCAACAAATGATTTTATTCCCCCTCTTCACATCTCAGTTGCATTTTCATCTTTTCTCAGAGAATTTCTTGGATTAAAAGAGTCCAGGAAGCAAGATTGCAGGTTCTAGTTTTCCCTTCCATCAGCAGTCATGTCACACAACGTGAGGCTGTAATATGGTAGATACTAAAATGGATTTGAGTGACTTTTCTGCCTGATTATGACATGCTTCAAACATGCTGCACACCAATTCTTAACATGCATGTAAAGAGAAAATAATATATAAACAGGTATTGATGACAGTGACTTGAGAAAGTATATAATAAAATAATTCCCTTCCTTTGAAATGATTTTATTCCTATGCCTTGAAATGAATGTACATGTATTTGGATAAAAATTGGCAAAAATATTATCTCATTAATTTTAAAATGTCCCCATCTTCCTTTTAGGTACTTTATCAACAATATTCACCTTGAATGATTTCTAAAATATTGCAACAAAAGACTTGAAGGCATTCATCTCCATTTTCTCTTCCTTCTAAAGAAGTTGTATGTCAAATACTTTCATGCTTTAAATAAAGGCAGAAGATTCAGAGTTAAAGACTGATCTGGAAACAAAGGCAAAAAGAAGATTCAGACTTAAGGACTGATCTGGAAACAAAGGAGTAATCTGCAAAAATGGGAATCTATACTTAAGTAATAAGCTAATTTTGCTTCAGAAATAGCTTTTGTTTAACTCACTGTACCCATTCCAGATAACCATGCGTCACTGTAGTCCCCTCCAGGACCATTCAAGCCAGGAATCACCATAACAACTCATCCTAAATAAAAATACCATGATAGTGATTTGGGAGGAAAAGTATAGGTGCTGAACTCAAAGCTATTATCTCTCCACTAAAGTTATCTAACAACTGAAGTCACTTCACAGGTGTAAACACTTACAGACGTATATATTAGTGTCTAAAGAGCTTAGCTAATGAGTCATATTTCACAACATTGAGCTCCACTCCAGCCACAGCCCAGTTTGTTGTCTTCACAATTAATATTAAGATCTTTACTTATCTTCAATTCACTCTCACTCACCTCTGAGGAAATACATATGCCTTTCCCTGATACACTTTCTCTATAAGCCCATGTCCTTATGCTCCTTCAAAAAAAATTTTTTTTAACGGACAGAAACTTTTATTTTATTTTTAGACAGAGTCTTGCTGTGTCACCTAGGCTAGAGTACAGTGGTGCAATCTCAGCTCACTGCAACCTCTGCCTCCCTAGTTCAAGCGATTCTCCTGCCTCAGCCTCCCAAGCAGCTGGGACTACAGGCGCCCGCCACCATGCCCAGCTATTTGTATTTTTAGACATAAGGTTTCACTATGTTGGCCAGGGCTGGTCTTGAACACCTTACCTTGTGATCCACCTGCCTCGGCCTCCCAAAGTGCTGGGATTACAGGTGTGGGCCACCGCACCCGGCCAGAAACTCTTTAATCAGTTTTTTTCCAACTCTAAAACAAAACCCCATTTCCCCCTTAAACTCAGTTCCTCAGGAGCAGAGAAGTTTGCAATGATGATCTCAACTCCACATCATCTGGTGACCCCAATTTTGTAGGACTAAGACATTTCCCAAGAGTTCTGCCCCATCAGCCAGTGAGGACGAGAGTTCTTCAGTATGGCTCAGCTCAAGGACACCTAGGCTTGATTGTAGGTCTGACAAAGCACAGAGCGTTGAACAGATGGCCTGGGACTCCCAGGCCTGGCAGAGGGTTTCATTGAGGCCTGCCTAGCCTATGCCATTTCATCCAAGTACCCTGACCTGGCGCTCATCTTCCCTGGTATTCTCTGTTATCCACCAGCTCTTCTGTACACCTCAGCTTCTACTTCCATGAACTTGTAAACATCAAAAGGTCCAATGTCCTGGAATGCAGCAGGAGAGTGGGGGGCAGGGTAGCCTCCGAAACCACACCTACCAGTGTTGAAAGAAGAGAAAGTGGGGAAATTCTCCAAAGATCATGAGATGCATCCCAGGCAGTGTTCTCATGTGAGAGGGTAGGGAGGCCAAAAACAAGCTGCTGTAAACCCCTGCCACTCTCTGGCACTCTAGGAAAGCTTCCGAGGACTTTACAAGCATAGTCGCACAATGCTAAGTAGGGCTGGGACTCTTCAACTTTTTCTTCTAGGGCCAAGTAGGCTCTGTGTAACTTATTTTGTAAGAAATGGGTGTGGTGACAAGAGGGGACACCTTCTGCCCCTGCAGCAGAGTGGTAAGACTCCAGCCTGGGCCCTGCGCAGCAGACCAGCCCAGAGGCTGTGAGCCACGGAAACTCACCGCCCCTGGTGGCCATACGCGAAACGCACACTTTGCTCCAGGCAGCCAACGCCCTATCAACCTGACATTTACCAAACATCTCAACAGCAGACCAGAACTAGAAAACACAGCCTCTGGTAGTAAACTCTTACGGCCTGAGACCCAAATAAGGCCCCCCATGTCCTTCAAAACCCAGACTCTACAGGCTGAATGTCCAGCTTCTTCCTCCAAGACGGAACTGCTCTCAGCCCACCAATTCTGTCTGCGACTATCTACAAAATCGAAGAGGAAACCCAGAGAATCCAAAACCTCATTACATAGCTGGGCTCAGGAAGAAAGCCACCAACTGAAGGCAACTCAGGAGGGAGAAGCCAAGGCTGGCAGAGCCCCTGGGCCTGTTTCTAAGCAGCCACCCTTCCCAACAAGAGCAGAGGTGCCCTGGGGTGGAGGTGGAGGCAGAGCCCAGGTTCTCCAGCCAGCCGTAGGAACGCCTGACTTTCTTAAACATTTCCAAGTCTCTGGCGTCCAGCTTTCTCTCCATGGAGCTAGACTCAGCCTCAGGGTTGAGCACGCTGGAAGTGATGGGAGTGGCAGGGACGCTGTATATCTTGGAAAGGTCCTCCTTACTCAGCTCCCTGCAAGGGGGCTTGTTTTCCTTCTCCAAGAAAAGGGCAATCCTGGGGCTCCTGCGAGGCGAGTGAACAGCTGGGACGTCTACAGCATGGGCCACGATCTTCAAGACGATGGGCTTTCTGATTGCAGCCGCACTGGGTGTCTTCGGCCAGATTTCAGGGGGGATGCTTGGGAGATCAGAGCCTGATTTCCGTTGGGACCTCCGCACAGACTTGGTAGGAGATGGGGCCCTTGGCCCCGAGCGCTGAGCCGGCCCCTCCGGACCGCGTTCGCCTCCCAGATATAACCAGGCTCCGTATCGAGCTCCTCCAGCGCCGCCGCCCCAGGCACGCACCAACAGGGAGGGCCACTCGCTGCAAGAAACTTTCGAATTGCTCCTTCAAAATTTTACCTTAATGTATCTCCCTTTTGTGTTATGTCAGAACCTACTTAGGATGAATTACTT
Organism: Sapajus apella; assembly: GCF_009761245.1. Taxonomy (NCBI): domain Eukaryota; kingdom Metazoa; phylum Chordata; class Mammalia; order Primates; family Cebidae; genus Sapajus; species Sapajus apella. The sequence continues at coordinate 23,580,101 of NW_022436957.1, forward strand.
CTATTATTTTAATGATTTTTTTCGTCTCTCTTCTTTCATCTCAGTTTTCTTTCCAATTCATCTTATGTACAACATTTAGTTCTTTCTTGTGACAGCTGTATGCAGTTGATAATACATGTTTATATGTTCCTGTCACTTGAGCTTAAAGACATTTTTCTATATATCCCTTGTCACTTGCTGATTGATATGGCTGACAGATGGCATTTTTTAGAAGCATCATCAACTGCTCAAAATATGCTGACATCTCCAGCAGTAAATAATTCAAGACAGTCATGGTTTAGAAAGCACAGTTCCTGCATTTATAAGAAAAGGAAAATCATAAACTTCTAAGAATATGAGAAAGTAGACCTTCATTCAGAGTGCTCTAGAAAATGATCCCAGTACTTTCAGTGAGAAATTTGCAAAGAATATTACTTTTTCCTTCATTTAAAAGATATTTGCTGTGTGCATTTCAATCACTGTCCAAGGCACTCAAGGAAGTCATGGTGCATAAGAAATATGAGAAACTTGTTTTTGTAAAATTTACATTCTTTGTGGGAAAAGCAAACATAAACAAGCAAACAAATATGTAAAGAAGATAATTTTGATAATGATAAATGTGCTAATAAGTGACAAGCTGTGTAGACATAATGGTATGTGTGTGTGTTTGAGGGACAGGGATGTGTAACAGATGCTATTGATGTTCTTCCATGTGTGTCCTTGGCCTACCTCTGAGATCACCTGCAGCTATGGTAGACTATAGTTCTGAAATTATTAAGTACTGCATATTTTGCCTTATTTTCTGGAGTTTTCTCTGGAATCAAAGGAACATGTTTGACCAGGCACAACTCAGAAGTACAGGAATAGAGTTGACCCCAACCCTTAACCAATGAGGGATGAGAGTTAGTATATGGATATCACAGCCTCCTGCGCTGTCTAAGGTGTGTTCCACAGTTTCTTAGTTTCCCTGAAAGAGTTTGTCCTAATTGTTCAAAGCAGCAGCCTCCAATTAAGACATATTTTTAGACTTTTTTCACTTCCCTGCCTCATTTTCCCTACGCTTTCATTTTTGTTTCTTGGTATCGCCTCCTAAATAAATGACTTACACTCAAATCCTTGTCTCAAGAATTACTTTTGAGGAAAACTGAAAGTAAGGTAGTAGGAAGGGGGATATAGAATATTTTAATTGGATGATTAAGAACAATCACACTAAGATAGTTATATTAGAAATGAGATCTAAATGACAAGAAGGTACCATGCATGAGAAGATGTGGGGAAGATGGTTCCCGGTGGAATCAAGAACAACTGCAAAAGCCCCAAGGTGAGAATGAAGAGCACTAAAACCAGAGTGGCTAGAGTAGAGTAAGCGGTGAGTGGTATGCAAGGAGGTCAAAGGGGCAAATAAAATATTAGTGTTACAGGAATGTGTATATAAAGGAGTTCAGGCTTATAGTCAGCCTTTGTAAAACTGTAAACCAGGGACTAATGTAATTTGATCTCTAAGTAACTCTAGCTATTTGGAGGAGGAATCGATTTTAGGAAGACAAGAGTTACAAACTTTAACAGGAAGGAAGCAAGAAGACTATGAAACTACTGTACTGGGCTAGGTGAGAAAAAAATATATAAGTTTTTCTTAGTAAAGAGCAGTGGCGATGGAAAGAAGGTTTATACTGAAGATACATTTTTAAAGACATGAAACCAGGTGTGACCCTCAGGAGTAAAAAATAGAGAGGCTAGGAAAAAATTTGACGAAGAGTTAAAGGAGCTATAAAGCAAACTGTGATGGAAGTGGGTAGAGTAGGTGGAGGTCAGCAGAGTAGATGGAAGACAAGAACTAAGATTTCATGAGGACCAAAAATAATACTTATCAAGAAATACCAAGAAGTAGGAAGTGGTCAACTGTGTGGACTGTTGCTGGAGTACAACTAAGAGGAAGATAGAAATCCAGCAATTCTATTTGTCACCTTTCAGATCATTGATAAGAGCAGCATGAATTAGTGGCATGGAAAAATGGATTGTTGTATGTTGAAGAGAAAAAAGAATTTGAGGATGTTGAAATAGAGAATAAAGACACAACTTTTGTAAATCTTTGTTCTTAAGAAGAACGGGGGCATAAAGCAATAGCTTAATTGGGGTATGTGGGATCAGTGCTACCATGCCAGAGAAGATGTTATGTGTTCACAACAGTGTTTCCTTTTCCTGAGCGTAGAAAGAGTACATTTCTCGGCCTTCCTTGCAGTTAAGTTTCTATTATGGGGTTACAGATAGACCCCATATAGCGTGTTGTTAGAAATATTGTAACATTACATATGTAACCCCCAATAGCATGTTGTTAGAAATTATGCATGCCATTTCCAACAAAGAGCTTTAAAGTATTCTATGCAGGGGGTATAGCTCAGTGGCAGAGCATTTGACGGCAAAAGTATTCTATGCAATCTTCCACTTATTTTTTCCCTCCAATGGCAAACTCGAAAGTCATGTTTTCCAGATGGTAAAACCACAAAGTGGAAGCAACCTGGTTTGCTGAGTCCATTTTGAAGAAAGCCACCAAGAAGACCCAAGCTACCTATGTTGGACTGTGATATGAGGAAGAAACAAACCTTTGCTGTGTTAGGCCACTGAGTTATCTAGGCTCATTTATTACTTCATCAGAGCTAAGCCTATCCTGACTAATATCTCGGCAGTTGTTTAAGATTGTTGATAAAATACTATTTTGCATGTTTTAGAAAATGTGTACTAGGGAGAAAGATTTGGTATTGCAGAAGAAATAGTATGTAATTAGAAGAATATAATACTTAAGAAGATGAAGTTTGAGATCAAGAATAGCAATTTCTTAGTCTGGCCTTAGAAGTGGGGGCATTGCAAAGAAAGAAATGCAGAGAATGTGAATACAAAAGAAGTCACAATGACAGATTTGGTCAATGGAAGCTGAGGGAGTTTCTCATTTAGAGTTTCTATTTGATCACAGAAAAATAAGATAAGAATACAGCTAAGAGATAGGATAGATGTAAAAATATTGGCTATTTGAGGAAAAAAGGCAAAATATGAAAAAATGAAGAGTGGGCAATCTATTAAATTAAGAAAGTAAAAGAAGATCATCTGGCAATGTTGAGTGTATTTGAGGTGTGCGATCATGAATGTAAAGTAAGTTCGAGTAGAATATTTGTGTGCATTTTTATGCTGATTGCAATTTCCTGGCTGAAGGCATAAAGTATTTGGATAGATTCTTTTAGTCAGGCATGCATAATGGAGAAAGAGTGGAGCAAGAGTATTGCAGATAATTGCAAAGAAGTGATTTTAATGTTGGATCAAGGATCCTTAGCTGGATAAGAAAGAAATATAGACAACCACAGGCAATGGATAATCCATCATGTGTATGTGAGAGGCCTCCATAAAGAAAAATAGCTATTGGATTAAGAGTACTGATATAAGTGACCTAGATAAGAAATGGTGGTCAGAATGTCTTATGCTTCAAATCGAGATTTTTAAATAGTTCACTTATTGATGATTAAGAAGTCAAAAGTATTGTACAGCAAAGGAAAAAATAGTATTTTATGGTAGCTCCTGGGGGAAATCACTCTAATTCTGACACAAAAAAACTGCTATTTCTGAGCAATAGTTGTTTTTGTTTTATGGGTACTGGGAATCATGTGAGTTACGGGAAAGAGTTATACACATGAAAAGAACATGAAAGGTATTTCTGTTAAATGTGGCACAGAGGATAATAATTCTTAGAAAGAGACCAAGAAATAAATAGCTGCTTATCTTAAAAAGTATGGATCTGTGAAAACAGAAATTCAAAAGAAAAAAGATTAAAAGTGTAAAGGCAAAGGAAGACCAGGAAATTTAGGAAGAGGAAGAAGGCACCATGTGGCGGCCTCTTCACTGCACTAGATCAGCAGTACTTGGAGTAGATAAATGTCAGACCCAGGATAGGGGCTCCAATAAGAAATAGATATTTATCTGCAGGTGCAGTGAGGATGATACATCTCAAATAATATGTATCTTACCTGATTACAAAGACAGCAGTAGGAAGGAGCCAAGCAAGTCACACTACACTTTGCCGTCTTCACCAAACGCAGAGAAGAGGGAGCAATGTAAATGTTCCCTGATTAGATGTCCTACAGACCTCACTGCTCCTTTTTTCCTCATAGCTGATGGATAACTACTTACCAAGCAGCTCTAGAGCTTAGTAAATGATAGGAGACTTGTAATGGTGATAGACAGCAGAAAGATGAATGTAGCCCTTGTTTACTACCTTGGGAAAACAAATACCAGGCCTGTTCATAATTACCATTGTTCAAATAAACAGAATCTAAAGACATATGGAGTTTACAAAGTAAGTTCTATATGATAAAAACATAAGAAAAGCAAAGAAAACAAACATTTGAGAAATGCAAAAATAATCAATTGTTATGTCATTTCAACTAAATTCAAGAAGATGTGGATTTCTGAAGCAAGTTTAGGCAATGAGATAGTGATATAACAGAGTTATCCAGAAAGGAGACTGGGTAACATGAAGAAGCAAAAATTGAGAGGCTCTAGTTCATAAGAAAAGTAAAGATAATATAATTCTGATTATAAAAAGTAAATTGCATAAGAAAAGGGAAAGGGAAAAAATTATAATTCCAAGATTATGGAAACAATAATATGGAGGACAAATCTGAAATTCCCTTCAAAAATGAATAGGGAAAAGACAAGATGATATAAATTGTCTTAATCACCTGGGGCAGCTATATTGAAATACCATAAATAAGGTGACTTATAAATAACAGAAATGCATTTCTCATAGCTCTGGAGGATGGAAGTCTGATATCAGGGTGCCAGCAGGGTCAGGTTCTGGTGAAGGCCCTCTTTCAGGTAGATTGTTGTCGGTTTGTTGTATCTTCACATGGTGGAAAGCAGAGAGGGGAAGCAGGCTCTCTCTCTCCTGACTTATAAGGCTGCTAATTTCATTCTTGAGGGCTTTATCTTTATGATCTCACCTAATCTTAATTACCCCCCAAATGCTCCACCTCCTAATATTATAACATTGGGGGCTAGAATTTCAATATACAGATTTTGGAGAGACACAAATATTCAGTCCATAACATTAAAATAATAGAAAATGACAAATGTGAAATAAAGAAAAGTAAAATCCAATACACAGAAAATTTGTGATCATATAAGGTAACCAGAAAAATTAAAACGAATGCTACAAAAATATGATAACCCAATTCTAAATGTGAATATAGACACAAAACTTTGGTCTAAAGCCAGGGTTCTTGATTTCCAAAGTTGTTGAAAAAGGAACTATCTCCAGATATGGGCTCGAAATATATAATTTTCAATAACATAACAAAAAATATCTATAACCATCCAAGCAGAAAGAGAGAATTTAAAAAATGATTCCACTAAAGGACGAAAGCCTTACTGCTATCAGTCTTCTCCTGTTTTAAATTAAAAGCCAGAAATTAAAGAAACAGTAAGTACAGTTTTGGAATGAAAAAGAATTCTATCCCTAGAAGGGGTTTCAGGGTTTTTGTTTGTTTGTTTTTTATTATTATACTTCAAGTTCTGGGGTACACATGCAGATCTTGCAGGATTCTTACATAGGTATACACATGCCATGGTGGTTTGCGTTTACATCTGAAATGTCATGTGAGCAAGGATTAGAAAATAGATCACTCTACTTTGAAGGAGCATTCGGAAATGAATTAAAAAAACTCAAGAACTAGGGAGACTGATGGGAATAATTAAAACCATTTAACAAAAATTTAATTTTGAATGGTTGTTAAAAGTGTAGCCAAAAAGAGAAATAAAAAGCATCTATAAGTTTTAAATTAATAAGGAAAATGAAATCAAAATAATGTTTAAAATGAAGACACCAATCTATACAAACAAAACCTAGAGAAAAGGCACCAATTTATTTTTATATATAGGAATGGACAATTCCAGAAGGTCTAGTTTAATTCCTAACATTGTCGAATACAGAAGTGTGAACTCAGTAATTCTTATATATATATATATACTTTAAGAATTATAATTACCAGTAGATTTTTCTTAATTGAGGATATACATTAAAATGCACAAATCTTAATTTCTCTGGATTTTTACATTTGTTCACATATGTAACTGCCATCCAGATCAAGTTATGAAACAACTTCAACGCCCCAGAGGAACTCTCTTGTGCCCCTACACAGCCAGTAGCCTCCCCTTACAAGGGTACACGCTATTCTGATATCTTCTACCACAGATTAATTTTGCCTTTTTGGACTTCATGTAAATGGAATCATATGGTATGTACTCCTTTTTGTCTGACTTCTTCCTCTAAGCATCATGTCTGTGGAACTAAGCCACATTGTTGCATGTAATGATAGCTTTGCTGTTTTCTTTATTGTGTAATATTCCATTGCATAAATATATCATGATTTACCCATTCATTTTTTGATGGACAGTTGAATTCCTTCTAGCTTTTTGCTATTATGAATAAAACTTCTGTAATCATTCAGGTACATTCCTTGCACATTCTTAAACACTTATTTCTGTTGGGTGTATGTGCAGGTGTAAAATTAGTTGCTGAAGTTGATGTATTGCTTAAGTTATTACTGTTAGGTAATTTTTTGCGAAACAGCTGTACAAATTTAAATGATAACAAGCAATGTAAGCTTTCTAATATCTCCATATCCCTAATACTTGATAACGTCAAACATGTTAGTCATCCAAATGTACAAGTTTTAAAAAGATTTTTTGCCTTCTAAATGACAGAGTAAAAGAAAAACATGTAAAGAAACTTTGTCCAGTTAGAAAAAGGTGTGACAAAAACCCAATAAATCAGAAAATAGCATTTATTAGAATTATTATTATACCTTGTTAAATTCCATGTTACATCAGACAAGCCTACTTCTGTTCTGGAGTTTCTCTACAGAATATGTATTGATGGCTCATCTGTCTTTATAGCTAACTACCAATTTTGCATGAACTTATTGGCTGGGTTTATAAGAAACATACTCTTAATTATCACACTAGTGAAATAAATAAACAAAATAAACAAGCAAAAAAAAAAACCGCTAATAAACAGAGAGATTCTCTGAAAGTGGATTTCAGAGCATAACATCAATACACACGTGCAAGAGTCGTTAGGGAAGCTAAGTTCTGCCACTGCAGAAACACAGCCAAAGTAGAACAGCTGCTGCAATGAAACCAGGCAGTATCCATTGGGAATTCTGAAGCTCTTCATCCTGATTGTTCTTTCTGTTCAGTGTCATCAATTGTAGCAATTAATTAATGTGATAGAAGATCACTCACTTTCTCCTCAGTCAGGAAATTGTTAAGTTATTATACTCTCAAGTCCTCTAACATTTTCATAGGTATAGCTAATATAATTTAACAACACAATAGAAAAACAGAGTTAGCATCATCCTGGGTTGTGAATAGGTAACTATAACTCTAAATCCAAATTTACTTGAGACCATACTTTCCAGGTTCCCCTCTATTATTATGAATACTTGAAAATTTATATCCAGTATTATAAATAGTATTTCTGTATCTCATTTTCATTTCAAAGTTAAATAATATTGAACTTAAAGAGATTTTTAAAAACATAGTAAAGAACATAGTAGTCATTCTAATTTATAGAATTTAGATAACATTTTATACATCCCTATTTCTTACCAAAAACACAATATTTGTTTTTGCTTCACTTAACACTGAAAACATTTTAAAGTATTTCTGCTTCATGTCCAGATTTTTTTAAAAAACAGGTCATGTACCCAATGATATAGCCATGAGTTAAGCATATTTTTGCAACACTGGAGAATGTTCAGAAAGATTTCATCTACTTAGTTACTCCCCGTAATACACTTAATACCAGTGATTACATGCTTGTTGCCTTTTTCTATAAAAAGAAACTTCTGAAACAGGAAAACCTTTACCCTTGCATGAATATGTAAGTCATGTTCAATGCCAAAAACATCATTACCTTGGATAATTCCATGAACTCTGCTTCCTATTGTGGCATCTTATAAATATCTCAGCTAATTTTTAATGTATTCTCTCTGTATCTACAATGTATTACCTTTATTTAATCTTCAGCAGTAATATCTAATACACCCAGTGAAACTGAATATGATTTTTTTCTGTCACTGACAGTAACAGATAGTTCTTGATAATTATGATCCATGTGTAGCTCTTTCTTTCATTAGAGGAGAAGAGCATACAATGCCAAATCATCTGCTGGAGCAGTTTTGTGTCATCAATCTCAAACCACTTGCCAACGCCGTGAAAGCAAATATCTCCACAGAGTAATATATCTGTGTCATCTCATTGTCATATATCCTGAATTGTTTAGAAAAGCAAACGAGAAAGGAGAAAAACAAGTATGAGTATTTTTCTGCTCTATATGAAATGCAAGATAAATGGAAATTTGCTGAGTCTGTGTTTTCCTGTGTGTGTGTATTAGTGTGTGTATGCACATATTATGGGAGGGAGGGGAAATATGTTTGCTAATGTATACATTTAATGTGTGTATTATATGCTGTGATACTCCATCTGTAATTTAACCACCAAAACCATACAGATAAAAAAGGATAGAAAGGGAATTTCTTTGTCTTCTTCCTTTAGTCAGTGTTAAAAGTAAGAGCCACTTTTCCTCAAAATAATTAATGGCTCACTGCTTCATTGTTTAAGATGATAATCTCTTATAGAGTCAAGTTGATGTAATATAGACATCATTGCTATAGCTACGATCCTGAGGTTTTATGATCATCAGAACCCATTTTCCCGAATTAAACTCTCCCAGAAGGACTATTTGGGGTTCCAACCATCTGTTTTGGTGGACATACCAAATAACCACATGGAATGGATAAAAAAGATCTAAGAACAATCTCTATATTATTCAAATATAAGAGATTAATACCATGAAAAATAGTTACGGGATTATTTAAAGAATTACTGAAGACATAAATGTAACAAACCATATTTCGTTCTTCCACCTGTTATCAGATTTGCTATAATATGGTTATTTCATATAAAAAGAAGACTACATTTATTTATGCTAGTAAAATAGAAGGAATACAGAAGCAAGAAAAATCATCTATATTCCACCTGTTGCTAAGTCTTTTAACAAAATCATTTAAATTGTTATGCCTCAGTTCCCTCACTTAATTTGTATAAAGATTGAGGATCAAATGGGATAAAGTCTTTGAAATCATTTTGCAAAATTGTAATCAATGATATATCTGTAACATAATTGTTAGTTGCTTCTTTTTAAATCTTACCAGACATTCAAAACCAATGAAGAATCCCAAGTGGGCAAGACTATGTGGAAACATGTTATCGCAAAATTATGTAATATCCCTTGAAATATGTATTAAACAGGATTGCATTACACACAATCTCCAATTTCAGTGGCTTAGCACAGCATGCAAATTTTCTTGTAGTTCTGGGCAACTTTTCAGGTCAGCAATACTTCATGTGGCGACATAGTAGTTCAAGCTTATGAAAGCTCTGTTATCTTCTTGCTGTACCATCTGGAACATGCAGTCTCCTTGGTTAATAGGGAAAGAAAAGCACTAGAGTCTTACTCTGAAAGTTAAATCTTTCAGACTAGAAGTGATTCAAGACACAAAGATTTTAATTCACTGTAGCCTAACATAACTGTGGATGAGTAAGAATGCATAGACCTCTTGTGTTCCTTGAAAGAGAACTGGTTATGGGAGAAACAGAAGTCTCTATTATAAGCTTCATTAGTTATGGTAAGTTTTCAATAGCCCCTAAGTTCAACCTCTTATTAGATGATTTATTATTATAACTGTTTCTACCTTTCTCTTATGTACAGATGAATCAATAGGACAAGATTAAACCATCTGTAAATAAAAATATACTTGGGAAATAAAGATTATATATTATACTATAAATATAATTCCGGGTTTGAATTATATATTTTTTTCTGTACCAACTTACTCTATTATCTTAAACTGGGCATAGGAATACCAGGTAACTCAGGTAATTTTAGGGCCATAAGTAACAACATAAAAATTTTCCATGTTTCCCAAAGTTCGGAAACCACATCCACATGCATAGTCATACATATATGCACACAGTGGCATACAAAAACATGCTGGCTTATTTATTTATTTATATTTCTAATAGTACCCAGACTGGTGTAAAAACATGTCCATTTAAATGGAATAATTTTAAACATCTTATGAAGATTCTAAGTCATCATTACAGAGAGTATTGGTGGAGAAATGGCAATGTTATAAGTTCAAATAACTTTTGAAGATTTCTTCCCTAGTGTAGATGGGCAGAGCACCAGAGGGATATCAAGCTGTCATACTCTACATGAAGAAGATTATGAGCATTTCTAAATAACATAGATGTATAGTTATGTGTTTGCTCAACAGAATCTATGAGTAAGAACTGGTAGGACATGCTCCGCATTATCAAAATTATATGAATAGATCATATTTCATATGGCTTATTTTTGATGTAATGACTTGTAAAGGCAGAGTGTGATTGCTGTAGATCTCTGATGTTTGCAATCAAAATCTTTTTCTGTTATTGTTGACCTTAAAACCATAAAATTTTAAAGAGGAAATCTGAAGGAAGGCTTTCTCAGAGGCCCAGGTAGAATTCTTGTTTGTTTGTGCTCTCCAGCAAGTATTTTACAGAGTGTTTCTGATATTTCCCTGACCTTACTTTCTAAATAATTGACTTTTCCTAATAGGCTGTTATTTCCCTAAAGGCAAAAGCTCTATTTTATTTTCATCCTTACCTTGAAGTTTCAAATAATCCCCAAAACATTATGGATGCTCCATAAATATTTGTTGAATGGCTGAATGTGCTGAGAAACTAAAGACAAGTGACAGACAATAAGGAAGACAATAATTTAGGCTAACACTTTTGATACCAGATTTAACTTGGGTGCTACTCAATAGTAATAGTTTCATGATTGAAGAAAGCTGAATTATGAAGGAGTAACCATCTCATATACAATTATATGGTATAAAAATAAGAGCAGAGGCTCTGAAATAAGACTACCTGGGTTCAAATCTGGTTTCCACTAGTTAGTTCATTCTCCTGTGATACTAGGTAGCTACTTACATTTTCTGTGGCCCAATTATCTTACCTTTTAAATGATGATAATGATGTCCATCTCACAGGTTTGTGGAGAATATAAACAGAGACAATATATGGAGAGTACTTAGAAAAGTGCATGGCAAATTGACACAGTAGATTAAGCTTACAATAAATCTTATTTGTTTGTGTTCTTTTCCAAGGTGACTCTGTGACACATACCTAGAGCAATCTATGTCTAAAAAGCTTGGAAATTTTCGAGGGATATGACCCAGTGGGAACTATGCTACTACTAGAAGACATGGTCTTTTCTGTTGGAGAGATAGGATTAGGAAGAGATCACAAATGAATTGCAACTATCCACATTACAATTTGAAAGGGTCACATTGTTGAGGGAACTGTTTTTCCTTTAGCAGAATAGGCCATCTGTTTCACATTCATTCTCCTCCCCCTTACAAGAAAGTCCCTGAACTTTGAAAGAAGGAAAAAGTTGAGGACTACACAATCTAGTGATCAATAATACAGTATCTCTACCAAAATTTGACATAATTGTTAAGTGAAAATCTCCTGAGATTTAAGAAACCAATATGGAACTTGAAGAAAAGAATATTCTCAAAACTCCAGAAAGATAAGTAATTACAAACCTATCTCCTCAATGAGTTATAAGTTACCAGAGGCAGCCTGTTTCATTTTCCTTTGTTCTGTCTATGTCTAATAACACACAGCTTTTACTATAGTATGTAATACTACATGTCTATTTACTATTAGACATATTCAATCTGAATATTGGGATATTTGATCTAAAAAGGCCAGAAAAATTATCCTTCTCCTAATCACTGTCTGAGGACAATTGAAAATCACTTAGTCATATTTGCTGAACTGTGCTGGGAAGTTCAAATTAATTGGATCTGCTGAATAGAGCCCAACTGAAAATCAAATCATCAATTTCATGTGAATGATAATAAACAAATCTCCAATTTTCATTGCACTAAGTAAATATGGACTTATTTATTTAAGTATCTAACATGAAATTTAACAACAAAAAATTTTCTTTCTATACAGAACTTCATGTCAACAAAATCGCGACTAGAATTCAGGCTGAAAGACCATTTTAGTTTATGAAGAAGTAATACAGAAATTGGCTTACTGTTTTGGCTTCCTGAAATATTTCTGTATTATGAGAAAAGCTGCTTATGCAATTGCATGAAGTTTTTCAGAAATTGTTAAGATAGACCCAAAGGAAATAACTTTTTCTGTAATATACCCTACTTCTATTAATAAGAAGTATTATATTTCTGTAATATACCTACTTCATATTAATAAGAAGGACTATTCATTGGTAATTATTAGATATATTTATTAATTTGTTCGAGAGAGTAAATAAAAAATGTTTAGTTCACCTTTTCTATGAGGCTAATTTTTAAGGTAGACTATGAGAATGTAACTATTCTAAGAAAAGTAATTATTTTCTTATTAATCTACTTATAGCTGAGCTATGAAAACTAATAGAAATTTAGCTATAAAAGTTGTGTTTTATCAGATAGGAAATTTTGAAGGCCAGTAGAGCTCTCTGTATCAGCACTTCTACCTATATGAAGTGCTCAAACTGGGGCAGAAGTTCAGGCAAAGAAGTAGTAGAAGGGCATGCAGTAGTGATGAATATTTGCCAAGCATTCATTCATGCATTTTGCATGTGCCAGCTTATTTAACTATTCCCAAAATCCTTAGAGGTGTGTAATTTTATATCTAAGATAGAGTTAGGAAACTTCATAAGGTACAGAATGCCCAGCTAAATTTTATTATCAGATAAACTTCAAATAATTTCTAGTATTAATATATCCCAAATATTCTGTAGGACATACTTATTCTAAAAAAAAAAAATCATTGTTTATCTGCAGCTTAAATGTTACTGAGCATCCTATGTTTTATTTGGAAACCCTATGATAAAAGGAAGGTGAATTTTAGGATGACAAAACCAAGACACATAGGATTTGAATGAAACACTATAGCACTATCAGAATTCAATTATAGGTCTATCCATCTCCAAAGTCCCCAATTTTTCTACCCTACTCCACTGTCTTAGGTTACAGAAATTCTCTAGACTTAATTTATTTATACATATGAGTGTGTGTGTGTGTTTCAACTGTATTTTTCATATATATTTTTTCATATGAAAAACGTAGGTAAAAAGTCACCACTTGAATTTTTGGGGGGCTCTTTTTATCCATGGTTACACAAGTTAATTATCCCTCTTTAGATTCCCAGAAGTTTCATGCTAATCACTTAATCTCATGACTTAATAGAACATCTCATGCAACTTGCTTTGTACTCAAAAGTCACTTTTAAAAATTTTACCATTTTTTCTTCTGCTACTGTACCATATAAAGATGTGAAGCCCTGAAGCACAGACTTCCTAGCATCTTAACCTCCCTGGCAAAAATTAGTGATAGCATATTCAAAAGCCTTTTAGGTGATCTACTATTCTGAATAAAGTTGAGAGAAATTGAAGAGATTTACAAAACTTGAGAGAAGTTGGAAATAGTCTCTTAATTGAAATATATTATTGACAGAAGGTAGAAATACACTCAGTATCAAGGTAATATTTGTCACTAAAACTGAGAGCAGAGTTCATGAAAATAAGCTTCATGAAGCTCATGAAAGAAGCAATGCTGAGATTGAAAGGGTCTAGGCACTTTGTAAGGAAGCCAAACAACTCCAATTCTTATCCTCCATTTATTTTTATTTTTTCACTTGGATGTTCATAATAACCTTGTAAGGAGATTCTTGAAAATACAAACATCTGGGCTCTAAAACCAGAAATTATAATTGACTAGACTGGAGGTGAGGCCAAGTCATGTGCACTTGAGCAAGCTGTCTAGGTGATTCTGATATGGGTGGTTCATGAAACAATCTTCAGAAACACCACTATGTATGTCTATGAGATCATTTACAAGATAAAGAAATCCCTATACCAGGAGTTTACTGTCGACATTGGTTCTATAGGCAGACTTGGTAACTTTTTCAGGTGTGCTCAAACTACTTCTCAGTCACTCTTAATGTACTTTATTAATGATGCTGCTGATTGCTTCTCAAAGGTAGATCAATGAACCCGCTTTAATAGAATGAAATGGAAGAATTATTAAAAATATGGATGCATGTGTGTTGAGAAATAGTATAATTAAATGTTTGGAAGTCTAATATTAATGTCAGAGGAAAATTTGCAGTTAACTGAGAAAAACAGAAAATGTTCAATCTTCGGGCCGGGCATGGTTGCTCACATCTGTAATCCCAGCACTTTGAGAGGCTGAGGTGGGTGAATCACGAGGTCAGGAGTTCGAAACCATCCTGGCTAACGCAGTGAAACCTCGTCTCTACTAAAAATGCAAAAAATTAGCCGGGTGTGGTGACAGGCGCCTGTAATCCCAGCTACTAGGGAGGCTGAGGCAGGAGAATTGCCTGAACCCAGGAGGTGGAGGTTGCAGTGAGCCGAGATCGTGCCACTGCTCTCCAGCCTGGCGACAGAGGGAGACCCTGTCTCCAAAAAAAAAAAAAAAAGAAAGAAAGAAAGAAAAGAAAAGAAAATGTTGAAATGTTCAATCTTATAATCATTTTTGTGGCTCAGGTGTTAAGACAGGATGGCTTTTTTTTGTTGTTTGAGACAGAGTTTTGCTCTATCGCCAAGCTAGAGTGCAGTGGCATAATCTCAGCTCACTGCAACCTCCACCTCCAGGGTTTAAGTGATTCTCCTGCCTCAGCCTCCTGAGTAGCTGGGACGACAGGCGTGTGCCACCACACCAAGCTAATTTTCCTGTTTTTAGTAGAGACGGGGTTTCACCATGTTGGCCAGGATGGTCTCGATCTCTTTACCTCATGATCTGCCCACCTCAGCCTCCCAAAGTGCTGGGATTACAGGTGTGAGCCACTGCGCCCGGCCAGGATGGCTTTTAGTAAGCAAAGTCTTTTGTTTCTTGATTTTGCGGATAACTGAGTTGAATACCAAAGATAGATGTTAGGATAATTGGTTATCCTTAATTAAAATAATAGTAATTATTTAAGAAAGAAGAATAATATAGAATCAAAATACTGGATGTGTAGCCTAAGATGACAAAGTAGCCTGATCATGGCCATTTTGGAATATTAGATTTTTCAGAACACAGATACCTCTCAATAATGCTCTCTCCATCCTCATTCCTCTAGAACATTGTATGTTATTTGAATGGAAGATGAAAGAATTGTAAGAAAGCTTAGGATATTATTAACACTTTGGTAATCACAGATGCATTAATATATTTATACATATGTTTTTCTCTTTAAGTCAGTTTTGGGAGGCTATTACCTGATTTTCATGCTGCATATCCATAAAATCTCATAAAATTCATTGTATGGGCCTAGTGGTCTTGACTTTAATTTTTTCCCAAGAACCACTGAAAGATGTTCCGGGATAGCTTTATCTGCGGGCCACATCCTCAGACCTATTGATTTAGAGCCCAGGAATGATTGTCTACTCACTATGTACTCTCTTTCCCCTTAACTCCTCTGAATTCTGAGGAATTGAATTACACTGAATATTAATAACATTCTATTATTTCAAATACTTTAAAAATAGAAATGTTACAAACTGTCTTCTCTAAAAATATAAAGTGATTGTCCACAGTGTTAGTTTTCTGCTGTTCTATAACAAATTACCACAAATTTCGCAGCTTAAAACAATACCTCTTTATGTGCTCACAGTTTCTATAGGTCAGAGATTTGCCATAGCATGACTGAGTTCTCTGTTCAGAATCTCACAAATCTCAGCTCAAGGTGCTGACCAGTTACATTCTCACATGGAGCTTGGGATCCTCTTCCAAGTTCATTCAGGTTGTTAGCAGAATTTAGTTCTATGTGGTTATAGGACTGAGGTTCCCATTCCATTGTTGGCTACCATCTGGGGCTACTCTCAGCTCCTAGAGGCCTCCCACAACCCTTGCCATGTAGCCCCCTCTATCTTCAGTGTCAGCAACAGAGATTCTCTTACATTAAATTTCTCACATTTCAAATTTCCTGCATTGTGAAGAGCTCAGTGCCTTTTTATAATTTTTTTTATTTTAATTTTTTTGAGTACATAGTAACTATATATTTATGGGGTACATGAAATGTTTTGATATAGGCATTCAAGACATAATAATTACATCACATCTTAGAAAATGGGGTATCCATCCCCTCAAGCATATATCCTTTGTGTTACAAACAATGCAATTATACTCTTTTAGTTATTCTTTTAAATATACAATTAAATTATTACTGACTATAGTGACCCTGTTGTGCTATCAAATATTTGGTCTTATTCATTCTTTCTAACTACATTTTTGGTACCCTTAGTGCCTTTTAAGGGTTCATCTGATTAGGTCTGACTCATCTAGCATAATCTCCCTATTTTACCATCAATTGACTTGAGATATTAATGATATCTGTAAAATTCCTTTTTCTGTGTGATCAAATATAATCATAGAAGAAATATCTTATTATGTTCAAGGGTTCCACTCACACTCAAGGGCAGAAGATCACACAAGGGCGGATGAATGACATACAGGATCATCTGACAACCCTACTCAACATATTGATTTTATACGTCTAAGTAAAATATGTAACGCTTTAAAAGGTTGAAATGCTTTGTTGTTTATCTTTGCACAGCTCTGTGAAGAGCACTGAGTTGACAGGTCTATTTCACAGAGATGAGAATTTCTGGGGTTGCACTACCATACTCTCTTGTCAAGCTGTTTATCAGCTTTCTTTCACAACCAGAAGATCAACTTTTAGCATGAGAGAATGCAATACACATAATTTGCATAAGTCTTGACAGTGTACTAAGTATATTCAAGCACACTTTCTTCATGTCCTCTTCACAACACTCCAATTGGTTTTATTTTATCAACAAGGCACTGAGATCCAAAGATGTCACACAGTACCACAGGAGAGTAGTAGAGTGGGGACATGGGCATACAGCATTCCTTATAGGAACTCACAGCTCTCTGCTTTTCACTCCTCACAGCCCAACTGGCACCATAGAAAGATTGCAAAGTAATATCCAGGCTGATTTAGAAGAAAATGAAGTTAAATGGAAGCCTTTACAGGTTTCATAAATGGTTTATTCTCCTGTTTTCTATCAGCCCCTTTCAACATCCAGGGATCAAAATTTTTTTTTCTATCATTTATACCCTCAAATGAGAACTTTATGAAACTCTTATAATTCACAGAGTATATCTCACATGATTAGAATGTGTAGGAGGCAATCTTTCCCAGTATGTAAGTCTTTAAATTGGATTGAAGCCACAAAGGTTAACTTTTAGATATTAACTGCTGAATGAGAAAAAAAACTTTGTGTGTATGTGTGTGTGTGTGTATGTGTGGTGTGTGCATATGTGTGCACTTATACACAGATGCTTTGAGCTGGAGGGAGATGGTGAGGAAGGCCAAATGCTTGAAATCACACTACAGATGGATCTGCCTGCTCTGCTTATGCAAAAGGCTGGTCTGGGTTTAAGCTACTTACAAAAGTAAAGGAAGACTCTATTAACTATCCAAAACAACTTCCTTGATGAAGGAAATGTTCTTCTCTGTCCAATCTAGTAGCCACTAGCCACATGTGGCTGTTAAGCACTTGGATGTGGCTAGTATGACTGAGGATCTGGACTTTTTTTTTTTTTACGTAATTTTAATTAATTAAAATAGCTACATATACCTAAGAGCCACTGTATTGAATAGGGAAGATTTAGGTCCAAGGGTTAGTTAACAAATCTTGAGATTTAGTCTTTTAAAGATAGTTATGTTTGTGTACTTATATTTTATTGAATACAAAAGATTTTAGGTGATTATAGAAAACCCATGAAGAATCTTAGTTTGCAAATCTAAAAATTTTACATATATTTTGGGCCAATGGTTCTCAAAGTGTGGTCCCTAGACCACCAGCAGTAGCATACTCTAGGAACTTGTTAGAAATGTAAGTTATCAAGCCTCATTCAAAACCAGAGATTTGAAAGTAAGGAGACCATCAATCTGCTTTTAAAGAGCCCTCCCAGGTGATTCTAATGCACTTTTGAAAATAACTGTGGTGAAGCAATAAGCATATTAAATTATTATTTAACACAAGTCATTGTCTTTACTAAATAGTTAAGTAAATAATTATGTAGTTCTTCAAAAGTATTTCAGATATTAATGGCTCACATTTATTTTATGATTCTGTATAAAATAGAGTGAAAAAGCCAAGGAGGCACATCTTTCTAGGCTGATGGATCACTCAGTCTATTGGCATATTTCCTGGGATCCTAATGGTTGTCCCAGTGAGAGGAGTTCCTGTCAGATATTTTGTCATACAAAACACTGCAGCAGCTTTCAGAATCCTGCCAGTGAGGGTTTCTTAAGGTGCATTGCTGCTATGGGGGTAGAAAAAGGTCTCAAAGGTATCATTTGGTTTTAAGCAAACTGTGTTGAAGCTGTTCAGTATCAGACCATCTATGTGAGAAGTGAAAATTTTCAATTAATCAGCCACCTTTATGTCTAGGACATTATTGGATAAGAGCTTTATTCCTTATATTCTTTCTTTCCATTTTTAGTCTTTTTATTTCCTCCAGTAAACACACTGAAAATAGCCATTGTTTAAAGATCAAACTTCTAATTTGTAAAGGGGTAGCATTTCATAACAAAAGCACAGCTCAAAACCCATTTTGCCATCCAGAGGAATCTCATTTCGTTTTTCACTGAAAATGATCTTGCTTATATTGTAATGAATCACCTTGTACTAAGTGCCAAAGGCTATGGTAGAAAAAAATATCTGGGATTAAAATCATGCTGATGCAGGTGTGAAATCCAAGAAGAATGCTACCTGTGTGCCCTTTAGCAAATTATTCAGTGTCTGTAAACCTCAGTTTACTCATCTACAAAATGGAAATAATAACACAACTCAGAGAATGATTATGTAAATTTTTTAAAAATAATAAAAGTGAAAGATCCTAACATATTATTCAAAAAATGTTACCAATGCAGAAATCCCCAAGAAAGGAAACATTACGGTTAAAATGGATATTTTCTGTGAATGAAGCCAACATATTTTAATAATACTATTAGTTGGAATATGTTATTTTATTCTCTTGATGCTTTTTTCATTAAAAAACAAACTAATATATCCCATTTCTCTATTTAACTGAAGGTTTTCATTACTTTCAAGTATTTCTTCTCAGATAATTACATTCCTGATATTAGTTTCAATTTCATTTGATCCTTAGTGTCTGCTGTAGTGTTTGATGGTTTATTAATCTATATTTTAGTAAGTTTATGAATTAAATAATTGATAACATACATTCTTCTATTCCATTAATTTAGTGTTATATTTTGATATAATTTCACACTTACAGAAAAGTTGCAAGAAAATCCCCTTATTCCCAATATTGCATTTCTCAATTATTTATATTTGCATTTTACCCTATTTGCTTTAACATTCTTTTATTATTCAGTGTTTATTTCTTAAAAACAAGTGTATTTTTTTATATAACCACAGTACAGGAAATTTAACATTGATACAATACCATTATCTAAACCTCAGCTCATAGTCTATTTCTGTCAATTTCCCCAATAATCTCCTTTTCATCTATCCCCCTTCACACCAAGTCTGGAATCCAATCAACATTGTGCTTTCATTTAGTTGTCATGCCTCTTTAGTCCCCTTATCCTTTATTCTGGAACAGTTCCTCAGCTTTTCTTTGTACTTTTGACCTTGACATTTTGGAAAACTACAATTATTGTGTAGAGTGCTTGTCTGCTGGTTTTTATGGCTATATTCTGTTTGTACATCTGTGGCAGGAATAGAAATAAAGTGCTTCTAATCTATTCTTAATTATGTACTATAAAAAGTTACTTATATCCACACACAAGAGGTACGACATTTATTAAGACTTTATTTTCTCTAGATACGAATCACCTAATTGATGCTTCAATGTTATCAGAAATAATCTAGTATTGTGGAGGGTAAGAACCCAGATTCTGGAGCCAAACTGTTTGGGCTCCACAACTTTGTAATTGTGTAATATTGGCATGAAATTCCAATGCCTTAGGTTTCACATTATGAAACAATATGTTAATTGCACCTACTTCATCTGCTTGATGTGAACATTTATTGTGATATTGAAAATCAGTGAGCATGGTGCCTGACATACAGTGTGGCTCAACAATGCTAATGATCATTGGTGATTATATATATATATATATATATATATATACACACACACACATATACATATTTTTATATGGTAAATATATTAATATGTATATATACAGCCTTTTTATTTTGATTTTTACCCAAAACCTTGCTAGATAGATAAATGAGAGATTCTTTAAAATTTTTAATGCCTGCTTTTCTACACAGACATATCATTTGAAAGATTCAAACTTTGTAATTACAGAGAAATAAATATATTTTAAAACATTTGCAAATCTAGTTATATGTTTTTCTTTTGAATATTTGTTTTCTTAAATTCCTCCTACTTAGAAAAATAGTATTCTTTTGTTTTCTTAAATTATTTTTCTAAAATACCAACCATAACTAGTCTCAAAACTAACAGTATTAACTCACCACTGTTGATAATATCTGACTGTATGGTGAAGTGCTGTTTATATCATTTCCCCTTGTTCACTGTTCTGTAGTCGATTTTAGCTTTTTTTGACAACACATTCTAACCAAAATAAATGGCTGGCTCTTGAAACAACCACTGCTATTCTCTCTGTCTCTCTCTCTCTCTCTCCTCTCCCCACCTCCCTCTCCCTCCCCCCCCACCTCCCTCCTTCTCTCCTAGTTTCTTGGCAATCCAGATGGAAGGGATCCTGTGGAAAGATTTGAGGAGTCACACACATTTTCACTTTTTTTGTAATCAGAGTATGTCTTAAAATGAAGGTGATAAGAAAGCAATGTGCCATTGCTTAATTAGAATAATTTGGTATTTTTCTTAACTCTGCACAAAATGATGCATCTTACGATAAATGACAGATTTCATAAAATGCTGAAAATTTTCATGTGTTAAGACAATAACATTATGGGAATTTTTGTTTTCTTTTGTTTTGTTACAGCAGGCAGCGTTAATTACTCTATTAGAAGTGGAAGGTGGTTCCCAGAGAAAAAGAACAGTGTCAGCAAGCACCCGAGACTTAAGACAGTTTTGTTTATTTTAGAAGCTACAAGCAGTTAGGTCTGAGCGGGGTGTAAATTATGTCATGGCAAATGGCAGTAACTACTATCCAGCAGAATGTGACGGGAGCCAGCACATGCTCTGATACTTAATAATGCATTTTCTTCTGATGGCAAACTGCATAATCAGGAATATTTATTTGAATGATATTGTAGCTTTTTCATTTAAGGTTTTAGTAATGGAAGCATATTATAAGAAATATTTTGAGGGGGATAAGCCAAATAATTAGCATCAATATGCTATTTTGCCTGATCACTTAATAAGAATAGTCACACATGTGGTATAAAATTATTTTACTGAAAATAAGGTTATGACATGCAACTATTTTACTTGGTTTATATGGTTATTTTAATATAAAACATTTTCACACTACAATGTCTCTTTGTTAACTCTAAATTTTTATTCTTAACTTTTGCCTGGAAGAAATGCAAACTTAACAGATTTGCTGATGATTCCTTTAATACATTGTAGAACATTAAGTGTATGCAAACTTCAATCTAGGAACATAGGTGATCACAGATGCAATTCAAACTTTATCCCTCTGGGCCTTAAGAAAATCTCATTTCAGTAAAAGAAACAACATATTTACACTTAAAAAAAAACCTGAGGCAACTGACCCTAACATGGTGTTCTTAATAAAATGGTAAAAATATTGATATACCTTTAACACCTTCCAAAAATTTTTTTAAATGGAATAAACATGTACCTACTTAGCCAAAGGCAATAGACTGAGGAATAATGCTTCTTTTATCACATTTGAGCTTTCCCAGTGATTCCTTCTGCCAATAAAGACATGGTAAAAAGCAATTTACAGGAGCCATTACAATAAGGAGTTAAGATATTCCCACACAGAATTTGGGGTAGGTTCTATCAATGTTCTCCCAGACTTTTAAATATGTATTTCCTTTTGTTCTGTTCTCTATAGTTTTCATCCACAAAATGGAATTGTATTTTGTGCAATCTGATATATATTTATTTGTGCACTCTAATATATATACATATACAAACAGAATATGTACAAACAGAACATGTATATATATATGTACATGTATACATAAAGTATAAACATGTAAAGTGAATAAAGCCAAATATTTTGGCTCTAATAACGATGCCAATCTCTAGGATATCTCGTCTGGAGCGTTCCAAGCTGTGTTTAGAAACACAGGATAAGGGGAGCGGTTGTCATGGAGTTTTAGTAGGTAAGATGTCAAATTCCCTGCTTTCTCAAATCAAACCAAACATATCCACTATTATCTATTTTATATGTTTGTATATTCATGATATTTCATTAAAAATTATTCTAAAGCCCATTAATAACCTGAACATCAGTAAAGCACCATAATTAAATAAGAGAACACTGGAGTCAATTTGCATTGAAAATCTTCAACCAGCACTTTCTAAGTGCACAATCTTGAGTGAATTACACTTACTCCCTGGATCTCAATTCCTTATAAAATTGGGTTAATAATAATTCCTCACCACATTGATTTGAGGATTAAATTAAATGATACATGTAAAACTATGCTACACCAAGTTCACATACTGGCTGGCTGTCCATGAACTAGTACTACAGGCTGCAATGAGAGAAGGAGCTTACGCCAGAATGTAAATTAACTACATCACTAAGCACAGTATCCAATTTAGCTAACTTTTTGTTTTTCACAGTGAGGCTTTCTCAATGAAGGAAGCAGTGCATTGAGTTTCATTCTAGCACAAGGTCCTTATCTAATTGAAGATTGGTCCTTAGGGAAGCACCAAATTTAAAAATACATAGAAAACTGCCTGGTTAATCTAAATGCTTAAGAAAGTTTCACCATGATGATGATAACTCTAACCCATTTCCTTACCAAAGTTGACTAACACCAAGGATTTTTTCTTTTATTTTACTTTAAGTTCCGGGATACATATGCAGAATGTACAGTTTTGTTACATAGATATACTTGTGCCATAGTGGTTTGCTGCACCTATCAACCCATCATCTAGGATTTAAGCCCCACATGCATTAGGTATTCATCCTATGCTCTCCTTCCCCTTACCCCTCACCCTTCTACAGGCCCCAGTGTGTGATGTTCCCCTCCCTGTGTCCATGTGTTCTCATTGTTCAACTCCTACTTATGAGTGAGAACATATGGTGTTTGTTTTTTTTTGTTCCTGTGTTAGTTTGCTGAGAATTATGATTTCCGGCTTCATATATGTCCATGCAAAGGACATGAACTCTTTTTTATGGCTGCATAGTATTCCATACACCAAGGTCACTTTAATAAATTATTTTTGGCCAGGCGTGGTGGCTCACGCCTTTAATCCCAGCACTTTGGGAGGCCAAGGCGGGCGGATCACTTGAGGTTGGGAGTTCAAGACCAGCCTGACCAACATGGTGAAACCCCCATCTAAAAAATAAAAAAATAAAAAGTAATTACTTAGATTTCATTAAAATAAATAAATAAATAAATAAATATTCTTATAATCTTTGTGGTTATTTGCCATTGTGACCCTGAAATAGGATAATCAAGAGATATAATCTTACTACTGTCTTTCTAGAATTGTCCACTAAGAAGGACTATCCTCAACTGCATGCTCTCTATCCACCTATTCCTGGCTCCTACACCACTGCTCCTATCATGCTCCTTAATGTTTACTTCTCTGTATTATAATCTACCTGAGGAAGTTGTAGGTACACTGGAGCCAACATAATGGTTATTTGGGACACTGCCCTGAGACATTGAAGGCCCCCTGGCTTTATTTAGCAGTAGATTCTTCAGATTGAGCTTCCTCAATTGTCATTAGTGAGTGCCTCATCCTTTAGCTTCTAAATGTATTATGCATGTGACAAGAATAGTAATACAACACTGGTATCTTCAAACAATCTAAACCCTTTTTAAAAAATAATTATTTTAAAAAAATAATTATTTCCAAAATTAGCAAATCAAATCTCCATTTTTGTACAAAGTGGCATTCTATTTCTTCTCCTTCTCCTTCTTTTTAATGGAGACACTGTCTCATTCTGTAGCGAGGCTGGTCTTGAACTCCTGAGCTCAAGTGATCCTCCTGCCTTAGCGTCCCAAAGTGCTAGGATTGCAGGCATGAGCCAGGTGACATTCTATTTCTACCTTGTTCTACACTAGGGACTACTAGAATAATAAATAACGTACCCACTGTCACTCTAGAAAAAGAGTTTTTGTCAGGACCAACCAGGACAAACTACACTTAATTCTTTGGATTGTAGCTTTTATATGGGGAAGATTTGGTAAACTGCTATTTCCCAACTATTGAGCCAGTCCTATGAAAAGGAATGTTAGATAAATCCCAGATTGAAATTCACCTTAATATAGCAGCCAGGTCCCAATGCAATATATCCCAATTTGCCTCTAAAATATTGTGAAGACATATTCACAAAAGATGAAAAAGAGATTATATCATTGCCAAGACTAAAACACTCTGAGAACTTTGTGCCATAGCCTGGGGGAGTTTTTTCAGTAATTCTCATGTGATGAAGCTGCAATCTTAGATCTCATGACCTGGAGGCTGCTGTGGTCCCTTTCTACCACTGAGCTGCTGAGAATAACAATTTGGATGCATTCTGAAATAACCAACCCCAACATGCTTTACATGCCTGCAATGCTTGGTCACAGCCCAAAACATTAGCCACTCCTGTTATCTGTCTGCCTTAAGACTTGTATGCTCATGATTGCTTTTTCTCACCTGGATCTCCTTTCTCCTTTTCACTTTGTCTGTACCTGTAAGGACTTTTCTCAGAGCCCTTGCTTACGGAGAAATGCCTTTAAATTCTCATTCCTTTCACTGAATATGCCATCTATTTCTCTGCCTTATATCTGAGCTACTTCAAAAGCCTAGCTATTCTCTAATACCTCCTCATGGTGTACTGCTTATGCTCCACTATTTCATGTATTTCATCGAACACAGTGTATTCCCCCACTACTTTCAGTATAGACGTCCCTAAATACCAAGCAATACCTCTTTCCCTGTGACAATCATGCCATCCGTTATGCTATAATTTACCATCATCTCAGTAAGCCTGTCTAATTTATTAAAGACTTTAACACCTGCCTCACTTTTGTCCACTCTATCCCAGATCCTACTATTATCATTGGTGATTTCAGTGTCTACCTATCAAAACTTTACACTCTCAGGTATTTAATCTCCTTCTCTCCAGTGACCTTCAACTCATCATTACTTCAACTATCCACTCCAATGGAGGAATATTTCCTCAGAAAAGCTGTAGTACTGAAATCTTAAATTTAAATCTTCTATTACCTAACTTACATACCCACTATGTCTACTATACCCATAATAAATTTCATTCGCTTTATGCTTAGACCTCATTGACCCTACTTGACCTATTTGCTTCCTCAGCACCTCTCATAAGCCCCTGATTCCCACTGTCATCTTTCCATATCCACTTTCAGATATATGCTTTAACATTTTAATCACTCATCAGCAAAAAATGTGTTTGTTTGCCATTATCCTACAATTTTACCTTCCTGACAGGTCCAAGGTTAGTAGAATGTTCTGCCTTTTCTGTGTTTGCAATCTGGCTGAAAATGGCTGGCAATTGTGCACACTAGCCTCTATTCCAGTGGAAATAGGACAGTGAAATATCAGTTAAGAGACTTGTAAGCATAGCCAAGAAAAATGTAGATTTTTCTGTTATACTGATTCTTGGCAGATCTCACTTCATTCAAGAAAGAATTAACAAAAAAGTCTACATAAAGTTTTTTTGAATTTTTAATATTGATTTTATAACTCCAGTTTAGTCATTATATTCATTTTGTTTCATACGGCGAATGCTTAATTAAATGTACCCATGTGTTTGCTCTTCAATGCCTGCCATTTGTTTTACATGAGAAAGCATCATTCAGTTATTTTTATTGTCCTTATTTATTTGTTTTATATGCACATCCTTTAGTGTATATGGAAACAAGAACTCCTCAGTTATAAACCCTCTTAGTCCGAAATGATATTTTAATCCTATCTCTGAATATAGATTAACCTTTCTTTATTGACTAAAGATGTTATTCCAATGTCTTCTAGCTTCTAATGTTCAATAATTTTTCTTCAATATAATTTTTATTATTTTGAAATTAACATGTTTTGCTCCATGGTTGCTTTTAAGATACTCTATTTTATTTAGATTACTCATTTACATAATGATATAGGTGTGCATTTCTTAGGACTTGCTCTTATTGAATCTACACATTCATGTTTTTCTTCAATTCTGGATAATTCTTAGCTATTACCAGTTCATATATTTCCTTTCCCCCATTTTCTTAATTCTTTCTGTTTGTAACTTCTATTAAAAATAAGTTGGTTTTGTCAAAATACCAAAGATTTCAATGGCCAATGTTTTGTTATTTTCTAGCTATAACACATTTTATTGCTTTCTCTTTGCTCTAATAGTTATTTATGTTTCTACTTGTTAATGTGTCAAACAACATTTGGAAGGATATTCTGTAGCTCAAAATTGTTGGGTAAGCTTTTGTGATGATTCTAGAAATCCTCTGACTCCCTATTCTGGAAAAATTTCCTACAAATATGTTATATGCTTGCTCTGTCTAGGACTAACAGATATAAGTGAAAACATTCTATTTTGTGGTATTTCTATTTCTCATATTTTCTGAAGTTTTGCTTTACAAATAGCTGAAGCTATATCAACTAATAAATATTAACTCTTAACAATTTGCATACTAAAAATAATGTTAGAACTTAGTTTTATATTCCCTGTTGTGGGTTGAATGATGGCCCCCTAAAAGACATATCCATGTCCTAGCCAGCAGATCCTGTGAATATGACTTTATTTGGAAAAAGATTCTTTGCAGATGTAATTAAGTATGTCTAGATGAGGTCATCCTGAACTATCCTGGTGTGCCCTAAATCCAATGACAAGTGTCCATATTAGAGACCCACATAAAAGAGACACATAGAGAAAGGAAGAGAAAGCTATGGGAAAATGGAGACAGAGACTGTAGTTATGCAGCCACAAGGCAAGGAATCTGTGAAGCCACCGAAACCTGGAAGAGGTAAAAAAGTATTCTTTCCTAGAGCCTTTGGAGGGAGCATGGCCCTAATGACACTTTGATTTGGGACTTCTGACCTCCAGAACTGTGAGAGAGTACATTTCTGGGATTTTTTTAAAGCCACCCAGTTTGTGGTAATTTGTTATGGCAGCCTCGGGAAACTGATACATCTCTATGTGTCTTTACATATTTTTCATATTTCCCCTATCTTTATGTCTTCGTGTGAAATTCAGACCTATTTTCTATTGTTCTGACACTTTCTTTAACTCTGTCTGAACTTTAGTTTATTCTTTCACTTCCAGGTCTTCTATTAGGTTAGTGCAAAAGTAATTGTCATTTTTTTTGCCATTATTTTCAATATTTATTTCTTATTAAAATAATATTATATTTTTTTCCATTGCTTTTTTATTTATATTGACAAATACTGTATATCTGGTGTACAGCATGATATTTTGATATATGTATAAGTTGTGGAATGGTTAAATCAAGCTAATAAACATATGCATTACCTCACTAATTTTTTTGTAGTGAGAACACTTAAAATCTACTCTCTTAGTAATTTTCTAGAATATAATACCTTATTATTAACTATAATCCATGTACCACCATGTAATATAATGGATCTCTTGAACTTACTCCTCCTTTTTAACTGAAATTTTGTAACTTTTGAACATTTGCCCGATATCCTCCCTCCCAAGTCTCTGGTAACCACCTTTCTACTCTCTGCTTCTACAAGTTTCTCTTTTTTAGATTCCACATATGAGTGAAATCATGTGGTATTTGTCTTTCTGTGCTTGGCTTATTTGACTTAACAAAATGTCTTCCAAGTTCATCCATGTTGTAGCAAATGACAGAATTTCCTTCTCTTTAAGGCTAAATAGTATTATATTGTGTATACATATCACATTTTCTTTAATCATTTGTTGATAAACGCTTAGGTTGATTCTCTACTTTGGGTATTGTGAATAACATTGCAACAAACTTATTCATTACTTTTTAAAAATTTATATAATTATGTCTTAAAATATTCAAGTATATGTATTTAAATGTTGCTAGTTGCTTGTTCTATTATCTAGAGTTTTCCAGTGTTTAGCATTTCTTTTGTGTATGTGTCTGCTAAATTTTGCTCATAATATATAATTTTCCCATGTGCTTTTAAATTTGGTGTCCTGAGTTCATCAAGGTTTTATCTGTGGAAATATCATGTGTCCTTTGTTGAGGATAGGTAGCTGAAAATAATGTTGAATATAGGGACTGAAGATAATAAGTAGCTTAAGGATAAGAAACACGTCTCCCTAGGTTATTATAGCAGGAGAATTTCCAGGTTATTTAATTATCTATATTGACAATAAAATTGATATTTTCTTTTTATCTTTCATTGATTAACATTTTTATTTTCTTACTAAGATCTCTCAGTGGAAACTACTTATTATCATTGTATCAAATATCTCTATATTGACTGTTAAAATTCCTATGCTTCGTTATTCCGAATACAAAAAAAAATTAGGTGTGGCTTATCTAGTATGTGAAGTATTACAAATATTTACAGTTTTCATTTATCAGTTTTGTGCTTGCCTTCTTCTGAGACGGCAAAGTGAATAATTGTCCATTGCTTGGAGACTACCTAACTTGAGCCCATTACATTATATCTTGTGATATTTTCAGTCTATTGTATTTTGGATACTGTCATTTAACAGTTAGGTAACTACTACTCATTTGTATCAGTTCCCTCTTGCTTCTAAATAAAAATGAATGAATAATACAGTAAGAAATTATGGCACCAATACATTTTATATAAAATACAAGAATACCTGGCAGCTGTTTATGAAAATTCTAGGTCTATTGGTCCAAATATCCATATGATATACAAGTTTTATTAATGCCATAAAATCAGTATAATAAACTTATACCAACATATGAAAATGAAAAAAATCTAGCATTTTAATCTCATTATGATACTTGTTGCCTACCGTATATATAAAAGCAAAATCTTTGCAGGCATTAAAAGCTTGAATAAATTATAAATTATAGCAAAATCCAAGCACACCAAAATTTCAAATTAAATATTCCATGAGGTTTAGATTTTTAAATATTGTTAAAAATTATTTTACTATATAGTGGCTTTATAAAATTAAAAGGCTTACACATACCATTTTTGTCATCAATTTCTTCATAGTAACTTGTTGAAAGTGATACAAAACTTATCAGGTTATTCTGAAAATCAACTCAAGGCCCAGGGACTATCATAGAAGAGGTGGGCATGTGAGATTGTAAGGGCCGATTTTGGGAAATGAAAAAAGTTCAGTTTCTCTATAAATTCACCATTAATGTCAAAGGGACACTGAGACAAAACCAGCATATGGGCCCCTGTGTCAGATTAACAATGTTTTCTTGAAGCATTAACCAACTCCTTGATGTCTCGCCTAATGTTTTTTTATTTTTATCATTTGCTACAGTTTGGACTGAATTCTAATTTTTCTGGCTACAAGTTTCCAAAATAATGTAAGGTTTTCCCCCACATTTTTCCTATTTTGAAAGCACTGAAAACTGAGTTGTGCTTTCTTTGTGTCCTGCAAACTGAAACTAGACAACTTAAACTTCAGAAGAAAATAACAGCAAACTATTTACATGCATAAGCCACTTTCATACCTGCCTACTGATGTATTACGGACTTCAGAGTAATGTGGCCTATATCGATTTTCTAGGGTTGTTCCTTTGTTTGTTGTTTTCTCCCTTCCTCCCGCTGTTTTCTCTTCGTAGGACATGAGACTTCACAACCTGCTAAAAATCAGCTTTCCTAATAACTCAGGACCTACCCATCTAGGAATAAACCACCTTAGCCATGAGAGATCAGAAGAAGCCTGAGACCAGAGACTCATTTTCCTCTAAAATGCTTTCTCCAAAAGATTTTTAAAAGAAAAGGGGGAAATGTGAAGGGAAAATAAATCGTGGGGCCCCCAAATCACTAAGCTAAAGGGAAAAGTCAAGCTGGGAACTGCTTCTCATTCTATTCAAAGTCATTCCTCTGTCACTGAAATAAATGTGTATCTGATTGCCTCCTATGGAAAAGCTAATCAGAAACTCAAAAGAATGCAACCGTTTGTCTCCCACCTACCTGCAACCTGTAAGCCCCTTCCCTGCTTCCAGCAGTCTCACCTTTCCAGATGGAATCAATGTACGTCTCACATATATTGATTGATGTCTCATGTCTCCCTAAGACATATGAAACCAAGCTGTGCCCCGATCACCTTGGGTACAAGTCTCAGGCCTTCCTAAGGCTGTGTCACAGGCACACATCCTCAACCTTGGCAAAATGAACTTTCTAAATTAAAAAAGAAAAATTCCTAGGACCAAGTCCTGTGTTTGGCATAAATTAAATTAAAAACAAAAACAAAAGTTTCTGTAAGATGCAATAATTATTGATTGTGTTCCTTTTTAAAGTCATGATTAATTTTGCATTTTATTCTGTTAGGCCTCTCCCTGTTAGTATCAATGTGGATCTTCAACATTTTGAAGTTGAATTTGTTTTTAATAATCTCTTTTTTCTCCAATTATGGCTTCTGACCAAAATAAAATCATTGAATGTCAGAACGTTACAATGTAAGTTAGATTAACAATAGTTCCATTTTTTACCAGGAGCATTAGCAATCTGGTAAAAAATGTGTCCTTGTAAGTTTTCCCACGTAAATTTGTAAAGAACAAAGTTCTATTTATTTTTTTAAGTCTAAAATTTCGAGCTCTTTGCAAAGTGATGCACAGACTCTTAATTTCTTAACTTGTTCTGTTTTTCACATGTTCTCTGTATTCATTTTCCTTTGGCCATTGCAGTAGTCTCTATTACCTGACTTGCTCATAATATTTTCAAAGCTAAACTAGTGTAGTAATTTTAAGTTGTTTTCCTGAATGATACAGCTTGTTGAAGTAATTGTGAAAGCTTTGCTTAGCAAGAAGTAATCATGTTTAAGACGTTAGTTAACATTGGAATGTGTAGTAATCAGAGAGAAATATATGGCAGTTGAACCTAAAGGGGAATGGGTCCTGGATACACATCATGGTGAATTTAGTTGTTTAAATATTTGAGGTCAATGCTCACAATCAAAGCTTTCCTTAGTGACCTCGTGGCAGGAGTCTGCATTTGGGAAATGGAATTCTTGATCCATAAAGTTTTACTATTTTTAGTCATTATATTAAAAGATGAGTAGGTTAATGGGTACTTACCCCTTTTGCACTTTAAAGATTTCTGTTCTGAGGGAGCTTATAATCTCATTGGGAGTAAAATCTATGTTTCGTGTTTAATGTTCCTCACTGCAGTTAACTCCCTGATGTGCACAAAATATCTTCAATGTGCTGAATGCTTAGTGTGGCTGTACAAAAAAATAATCTCTACAACAACCCTGTAAATATTATTATTCTCTTTCAGTTAAGAAACCTGAGGTGCAGAGAGCTTAAATGATTTATATCACCTATATTATAAGAGACATTCAATCACACTTGCAAACTTGAATTTATTACACTTAATCTTCACTTACCAAGTAAAACATGTTATATGCATTTATATAATGCATATATTATCACACATACACAAATGAAAACACAAATGCATTCTTTGGCTTATGAACAAACATGAGCTAATCTTTGCATTTACTCCTCACCTACCCCTTATGCCACATTTATAAGGAACAATTTTTCCTTCCCTAAGTTTTCTATTACCTTCTTGTGCTTTTATGTTTTTGCAAATGATGCTTGCTTGGTGTGTAATGTCCAGCCCCCACTTTGTCTGCCTAGGTCTTCTTGTTTAAATTACATTTTAAACATTACTTCCTTCAGGAAAGCTTCCCTGGCATTTTCTCATTTATCCTCAGGCTATAGTCTTTTTTGTTAGGCCTCCATGTGCAAATCCGGACCCAGAAAGCCTAAAGTCCTGCCTGCCTCTGCTGATCACCACCTACTCCCCAACCCCCAACGCCTGCGTTAGCCATTATCCCTGATCGCCCAGCAGGGCTTCCCAAGGACATAAGCTTCCCCTCACCCCATCCTGCCATCTTAACTGTTATTATGATAATGTAAATACTCACCACCCCACCCTACCATCTTAACTACTCTCACCCCACCCGCCATTGTATCTGAACTTATGGTAATGTATACTCCTTGCCCCTACCCCCACCACTGTAACTGATCTTACTCTGTAACTTTCCACTGCCCACCCCAAACCTATAAAACCAACTCCTATCCCATCGCCCTTCACTAATGTCCTTTTTGGCCTTAGCCCACCTGCACCCAGGTGAATAAACAGCCATGTTGCTTACAAAAAGCCTGTTTGGGGAGGTCTCTTCATTCAAAGCGTGCATTTTAACATTTTTGAAGCCTATTACGTGTTGTATTTGTCTTTGATTTTTAACCTTAAGGGTGATGACATAGTATGTCATCATAGTATGTGTTCAATAAACGTCAGATCCTCCCCTGTTTATTTCATAGGAATCTGCATATAATTATGTTTAAAAGTTAATGGCTATTCTATAAACCTACCAGCATGGCAGAAATTTTAAAAAAAGACATACAATGTCACCTGTTGGTATGAAGGTAGAAAATAAAGGTGAGTCTCATTGACTGTTAGTTGGAGTGTAAATCTATTCAACTTACTTTGGAAAACTAATGGGCAGTATCAGTTAAATCCAAACATATGCTTACCTGTGTGTCAGAAATTCCATTTCCATGTGTAAACCCAACAGAAATATGTTCACTTGCTCATTAAATGATATATATTTAAATGTTCATAGAAGCATTATTTCATTAGCTGAAAACTGGAAATTATCAAAACGCCCTTTACTATATTAGTTCAAACCTGGAAATTATCAAAATACCAATAAATAGTAGAAAGAATAAATATATCATAATATATTCATCCAGTGAAATGCTGCCAAGAAAATAGAGTTACTGATATTCAACCACACTCAACAACTTTAGATCAAACTCACAAAAAGAAGTCTAACACAAAGTATATCGTATATAATTCCATTTTTATCAAAATAAACTAATTCACACTATTAGAAGTCAGGAGAGGAATTACTCAAAGTGTGGGGGAGAAAGCACAAGGAGGGCTTCTGAGTTGCTGGTGATGTTCTGTTTCCTGATCTGGGTGCTGACAATACAGGAGTATCAAATTAGTGAAATTCATTTATCTATATTCTCATGTTCCTCTTTTTGTCAGTGTAGTATACGCAATATTATAGAGTCATCGCTTGTTTTCCAATCAACTTATCTGGCTTCTTAGTTTTCCTATGAGCACCTTATCAAGAATGATCAAGAGTCTGAGATTTTTATCCTATTTCAAACTAACAAATTAGCTTTAAAAAGTCTTATATCAGTATTCAGTTCCCCCATCTCATTTTTGGCATTTTGGTATAGTTGATGGATGAAAACACAAGACTCCTAAGTTACAATCGAAGGACTTTATTACCAGTGGCAATAACAGTAGCCAATCATTTGTGTTGGTTCCCTGAGCCTAGGTCCCACAGAGTGATGTGAAGAGGGCTAGGTGAAGCATGCATAAAGAGTGGGTTGCATTAGTATGAAAGGAGTCCTGAGCTTAGGAAACCTAAATGTTTTATTCTGGGTAGTAAGCACGCCTGCTTTTTGCTCCAGAAGGATCTCTGTCTTCCAAGGACGTTTGCTGTACAAACATCCTTGAAAAGATGGTTTAGAACAAATCAGTAAGAGACTGTGTTTTCAAGTTATACAGTAGCACAAAAGACAAAAGAGGAATTTCCTCTCAGCCCTCTTTTTCTTTTGATTGTCTTTGAATTTCAATTTTCCTTGGCATCGTCCCCCTTTACACTTTGTTTTGATATATGAGATATTTTCTTGGGTAATAACATAACTCTTTTAATCCAAAAGTCTTATATCAGTATTGAATTCTCCCATCTAATTTTTGACATTTATGTTACCTTTACTCAAAAATTTATCTGTTAATTTAGCTTTTTTTTAACTTTAGGAAGTTCTAGGAAACCTGTGCTGAACATGCAGGTTTGTTACATAGGCATACATGTGCCATGGTGGTTTGCTGCACCTATCAACCCATCATCTAGCTTTTGAGCCTCCGTATGCATTAGGTATTTGTCTAATGCTCTCCCTCCCCTTTCCCTCCACCTGCCAACAGGCCCCAGTGTGTGATGTTGCCCTCCCTGTGTCCATGTGTTCTCACTGTTCAGCTCCCACTTATGAGTGAGAACATGCAGTGTTTTGTTCTCTGTTCCTGTGTTAGTTTGCTGAGGATGAAGTCCTTGGTGCATCATGAGAAACTAAACCTACAAAATTGCATTTTCTCTAACTCAGGTTGCGTGTTCTACTTCTTCATTTGCTCTCCCTCCCTCCCTAACCCCAAACATACAGACATATGCATACACTAAAGGAGAAACATTGAGCATATTTAGAAAGTCACATGTTTTATTGCAGGTTCACTGATTATAAAAGCATGGGCCACCCTGGAATCTGAAATGTTGCATTATTTCAGTTCATTTGTTGAACCAATACAAAGAAATTGGAAGTTTATTAGATGATTGTTTCCTTTCTCTTGCTAGCATGATCAGATAAGAGTGATTGTCATGATCTTATTATTGGGGGTAGGGAAGGAAAGGTAGAGGCCATAGGGTCATCAGCAAACCCCAGCAATCCCTTTACAGGGTAGAAGAGATATATTCTACCTTTCTTCCTTTAATGATAAACACCATATGAGAAAAAAATAACCATAAATCTTCAAACTTGGAAACATATACATTTTTTTTCTGAAGAAATGTTGTTATTACAAGTAGGAAGAGGGAAAAATTGATTCTCACCCCCCTCTGCCTTGGTCTATTATTAATTCACCTCTGATTTTTTTATGGAAAATTCATATTTCTTAGGCATGCAAAGGGTTAGATGAGATGAATGCCATCCAGCTGTTCACAAATAATTAGGAGGCTGGACAATGATGGCTAGAGGTTGAATGTTCAATTCCCCATCTAAATCCCACTAGCTGCTGAGGTTGTCTGGGTAAGGATGATGAAGGCAATATGGTTGAGGTGAGTTATGAAGATCTAGAGAACAGAATTTTCTCCTAAAATGAAGGTATCATCAGGGCTAGAGTAGCAGAACAATTTAGAGCTGATACAAGAGTATAAAGTTTTGCACAATGCAGAAGGTTTATCTGAGTAATGTTGAGATGAATTAAGAACAGAAACTGACATGAAGAATGAAGACCAGCACAAAAGGATGCCTCTGTGTAAGAAATGCTGCCTTGAATTGAGTCTTTAAGAAAGAAATAAAATTCCTAAACCATGTAGCTTTTAGTGTGGAAGAGATTCAACTATTAAACATCACACAAATAAATATATCATTCTGAATTTTGATAATACCATGAAGGACATGTATAGAAAGGATAAGATAAGCCCAATCTATTTTAGAGAGACATCTGGGAAGGGTCCTATGAAGAAGTGATATTTAACTTGAAACCTGGGAGAAAATTAGCCAGATGAATTAGCCTGCAATGGAAAAATAGTTTTTTCAGAAAAGGGATTTTCAGAGCATATGATAAAAGATAGCAAGGCTGACATAAGCAGAAGAAATAGAGAATTTAGGACTATGCTTAAGACTTTAAATTTTCTTCCAAGACTATGCTTACAACTTTAAATTTTCTTCCAAGTGTGATTCGAAATTATTTAAAAGTTTAGTAAAAAAAAAACAAAACAATGTGATTTTAATTTTTAAAATGTCACTTTGACTATTACGTGAAAAATGAATCAAAATTAAAAGTAGGAGTAAAAAAATAATTTTTAGAACATATAAAGGTTCTCTAATGTTATTAACAGTAATAGGAAAGGAAAAATACTGTAATACTCAGAATTGTCAAGTTATCACACTATAAATGGAGGAGATCTGAACAAGAGAAAACTATGTTTTGAAAAATAATGATGTAGTTGTCTTTTTAAATCAATCATGCAAATACCAGAGATATGTAGAAACGTCTTGTGCAAGTTCTGTTTTTCCTACTGAAACATTGAGAACATTTAGAAAGTCAGAGGTTTTTATTGCAGGTATGCCACTCAACTTACCAAAATTTTATAGCTTATCAAGGAACTAAATTCTAGGATCTCCCCTTTACAGAACTGTGGCAGGATCCACCTGAATGAAGAGGGAAGAAGGAAGTTAATGTTTTAACTTACAGTTCTGAATGAATTGATTTACTTTGTGACTAATGTAATGCACACGAATAAAGAGAGTTTCAAGATGCCGTTACCCTGTGCCCAAGTTTCTGTTAGGTTTCATGAGTTAGTGAAAGAGCATGTCTGAAAGGATAAAATTAGATAGATATGCTTAACTGTATTTCCTTCTCATATACTTTTTTGAAGTTCCAATAATTATCTTTTCCTCCACACAATACAAAATAACAAGTAACACTGAGCTAAAGAGGAAAATATTAAGACTAAGGATCTGGAATGTGAATAGACAATCTTAGAGAGAGAGAGTCAGCTTAGATAAATCACCATGAGAAGATTCCAGAAAACTAGAGCAAAAGAGATGAGTAAAACTTCCCTCACTGATCATTTGTCTTGTTTAAGAGATTCTTCATGAAATGATGTGGAATAAAAACAATAGATACAACTAAAAACATCAAACTTTAAGGAGGCAATTTGACATACTTCAAGAGTAAACATAATCATGACTGTCTTACTTGGGCCTGGAAAATGCTTAATGATTTTAGCAGAGTTGTGTCTATACTATACTGCTTTCATCAAGTTTCCGCAGACCTAACATAAGGAGAAAGGAACTTGAAAAATTGTAGAGAGTAAGCAAGACTGGTTTTCAGTATGCCCCACTGTATCAGTTATCTATCACTATGGCACACAACATAACAAATGCAAAATCTACGTTACATACAACACTATGCATCGAATTCTTATGCATCAGTGCATAAGCTGGGATCACCTAATCTAGGCTGGGTTTGGCTGGAGCAGCTCTGCTCAGTGTATCTCTCCTCCTCCTGGTTGATTTGACAGACAAGCTCAGAGGTATTCTCATGGCAATTGCAGAAGCACAAGACTGCGAACAGGAAAACAGAAGGTCCCTAAGACCAAGGCTCAAGCCAGGCAAACTGTCACTTCACTGCCTTCTATTAGCCAAAGCAAGTAACACAGATAAACCCAAAAAGTCAAAGGATGGGGCAATATACTCCACTCTTTAAGTGGGGGAGGCAGGAGTAAGTAAATATTTCTGAGCAATAATTAATCTACCACACCTTCCTTTCTTCTCTGCTTCCTCTCTGTTGGCCCCTTCTTTAGCTCTGGGAGAAAAAAACAATTAGTAAGAAACGGACTCACAATATGAGCAACTTGATGTACTATCTTTTGGAAAAGTATTTGTATTTTGAAAAACAAACATAAGATAAGTGTAATCACTGATGGTGTCATTTCAGAGCTCCCATGTGAGCTGTATTTCTAGAGAGAACCTTTATACCATAGACAGACCAGCCCTGAACAATGGGAAAGGCTTTTCTTCTCCTTTCTCCTCCTCCTCCACTTCCTCCTCCTCCTCCTCCTTCTTCTATTTCACTTCTGGATAATATTATTTAAATAAGCTTTCTTTTGCTCTGTTTCTCCTTCAGAAACACTCAGACTCTTATGGAACCACAGGACCAAATCAAACGACGTGATCACCATAATTGGCAAGCCACCAACTTTTAGGCTTTACTGGCCTAGTGAATTGTTGGTATTTTTGTAACAGAAAACCATAACATCATAATTATAAAATAATCCAAAACCCAGCCTACTGAAACTGCAACATTATCATTTTCATTTGTGTTCTTTATTATCTATGAGAATTCAAATTTCTGAAGACCTTTGGGCTTTTAACACCTACCAAACCCACAACAGCTGCAAACTGCTACAGATGCTGTTTTATATTAAACAGTGTAACACAGGTATCTTACATTTTCATTTGGTCACTTTATTTTCTAAGTTACATATACAAAACTTTCTAAAGTACTACAAGGAAAAAACTATGTCCAGTACTAAATTATTTACTTAAGAACTTTTCAGGATTCTGAATTCCCTGTTAGTTTTCCATTCCCTCCTCTGGCTCCTGCTTTGCACACGTTTTTCCATAAGGCTTACCTCCATACCAACACCAGACAGAAAAATGCAGGCACACACCCACTTAGTAACTGTCACGCCTTATTATATTTTAAAAGCAATTATTATATACAAGCTGCATTTATCAGATGAGGACTACCAGCCTGTGAAAGAATGAATAACTGATCCAGAGTTTATGTATCTAGTAGCTTGTAAAAGCAGATTTCAACAAACTTTTTCTAGGAGGGAGGAGACAGTGGTAGCAATTATTGTATAGATATTGCAATAGCCACCACAATAATGATAATAATCATAGCTATATTTTATCAAATGCTACTCTGTCAGGCATCATGATAAACTGTTCAAGTAAATTGCTGGGTTTTTTTTTTCATCATAATGATTGTGCGATTTATGTTTTTTTATTATCTCTTTTGGTTGATGAGGAAACTGGCACAGAACATTCATGTTATTCCCTTAAAATTAACACTCAAGTTAATCCATTAGCCTGTTTTATTTCCTAAAAACATGCTAACTTTGAACTCAGAGTTTGACTCTTGACAACTGTGTTCCAGAACCATCTGTCACCGTAGGTCTATGTATGGTGGTGGATTAGAAATCAGGCAAAGGACCAGAACCCTATCTTCTGACTCCCAGACCACACAGTTGGGCCACAGTGCAATTAATTGGGGATACCTCATTCCCTAATGTTTTGTGACAGTAGTTACAGTAAGAATTTATCAAATATGAAAAGGCAATCCAAGATGTCAACAATTAAAACACCAGAAGGTAATCCCCAAGGAGAGAAATTCAACCTGAGTCTTCTTATCATTTTGAGTACTAGGCAGGAATGGATTCCAAGGTAGGGAAATCCCAGAGATAGTGACTATGTCAGGCAGGAGGAGGACAGAAGAGCAGGTCGTGGCATCTGGCATCTGGCTTTTGCCTGTTCCTCTCTCAACACTCATGGGACTATGTAAAACCATGACATCCTGGACACAATCATACCAACTGATAATTGGCTAGGAAACCAGACATGCATGTTTGGTTAATTAATCTTGCTACCCAGTAAGCAATGAAGAGAAAAAAAAATCACATAAAATATACACAAAGAAAAAAGGAAAGCTGAGTGTTGGAGTCAGTACAGTAAGGAGAGAAAAATCCAAGGGCAGAGTGTTGTAAGATTAAATTCCAGCCCCATGGTAGACTAAAAGAAATATCTGATCTGGTCACTTATGCTTCCACAGCTTCAGTTTCCAGATCTTTAAAATGGAGGTAAGAAGTGGAGGGTAATTAAACGCCATTGAGTTTTCTTTCCTGCATCAACGTTCTAATTTCCATGTTTTGGAAAGTTTTCAGAATTTTTGAAAAAGAATTCATTTATCATGCTTAGTTAAAAAATGCAAAATAATGAACTACTCTAACCTTGCGGGTATGCAACTCTGTGTTTTATCACATTTGTGAAGTCACGCCACAATGTAATGAGCCAGTTTCAGTCTAGTTTTCAGCTAGGACTTTTGTCTCTGGCCATGTATACACTAGGACTTTCTGTAGCAATAGAGGCACTTAGAATTTCCTTAAGTGAATTCCATTACTTCAAGGGATTCCAATCCAGACTTTAACACATATGATTGGATGATAACAGAAAGAAATCTCTTTGCTTTTTGTTATTTGTGTTATTTATTTTTAAGCATGGACATGTAGATTTTTAAACTACATTTTTTCCTCCCTCTGTTAGCTAGGACTTCCCTGTCTTCCAAGATGAGCAAACACTATAATCAGTTGTCCTCAGGCTTGAAATTATCAGTGCTACAACTTGAGTTCACATGGCACCTTTCTTCCAAATTCTTGCTTCAGTTATTTGCCGTGAAAAAATTACTTTTGGGGACTGAAATTTCTTGATTGCTTTTTTCCCAGAAGTGAATTATTTTAAGAAATTTAACTAAAATACATCCAGATAACGTTTATGTGCCTACCAAATGTCATTTTAAATAAACAGAGCAACTCGCTCCCTGATATCTTTTGTGCTGCATTGGTGAGCAAAAATAAAATCTCAAATTATTAGGTACTTATTATTTTTATCAAAATAAAAAGGTTTCCTATTTTCCTTTAATTTTCTATGAATTTCTTTTTCTTTAGTGTGC
This sequence comes from Sapajus apella, assembly GCF_009761245.1. Taxonomy (NCBI): domain Eukaryota; kingdom Metazoa; phylum Chordata; class Mammalia; order Primates; family Cebidae; genus Sapajus; species Sapajus apella. Next base: position 23,620,627 of record NW_022436957.1, read on the forward strand.
GTAAACTTTTGAAATTAGCTCAACACTAGATTTGTTGACTATGTGAGGAGCAGTTAATACTATTCCCTAGTGCTTTGCCACATTTGAGATAAAGTTCAGAAAAGTTGTTCCATAGAAACTGTACATCAGCAAATTTAATTTTTTTACAATTAAAAATTGTGAGACGGGTACTACCAAATGTCAATTTGAATTTCCTGTATTACAAATATTAATACTATATGAGCACAATATACTTCATAGCAATTAGTCATGAAGGTGAACTCTCATAATGTTTTAAAATACTTCCCAATCCTTTGGGAACCATAACACTGAATTTAGAAACTGAAATTCCCGCATTGTTATAACTTGCAAGTCTCCTACACAAAGTCATTTTTATACCTTTTAAAAAGTAATTGGCACTTTTTTCTTCTATAGTTGCAAGATATAAATTATTTTTATTATGTACTATTGGTGCTGTGAACTAAGTATATGTTTTCCCATTTATAACCAATAAAACCCAGGTCGTCTAATGAACTTGGTTTATTTAAGTAAAACGTAGAATCATAGAAATTTAGAATGTCAGAGCTAAAAAAATATCACAGCCAAATTCCTGACTTTATCAATGAGGAAACTGAGGCTTAGCTGGTTAGATGAATTGTTCCACCTCCCACTGGTGCTTTTACATTTACATTCAAATCATTAATGTGCTTATTCAAGTTAAGCTATGGTGCAAGTCTTCTGTAAAATGATATGCATTTTTTAAATTTATTTTTTTATTTTTTTAAGAAAATTTTTTGTCTGTCCTCACCCACCTCCTCAAAACCCCTCCGATATGCATATTTAATAATGTATTAAACTTTACCCAACTCAAGGTAAGCATATAGCAATGTATTTGATCATAGATGTGGGAACAGATTTATTGTTAACTTAAATAATGTTACTCTGTAACTTCTTTTCTCCTTTAGAACCCAAAGCAAAATTATTCATCCAGTATTTATTATTTTCTATGTACCAAGCTGTGTTCTAGACAACAGAGACAAACAAGACTCATGTTGTTCATTATATTCAAGTATGTAAATAAATATAGTTTGAATCATTGATTTTCTTTTTAAATCATTTATGTCATTTTTCTATTTAACCTTCCGAAATTTTAAAATTTCCTTCATTAGACTCAAGCTACTCATGACAAAATATAACAAGTTCACCAATATTATGTTTAAAGAAAAAAATGAAATTTAATTTTTTATTGTAGACAAAGTAAACCTTCCAAGGATATGCTTGGATTTTCTCAGTAATTTAGACTGATTTTATTAACTAAAAATTTATTCCTAAAAAAGCTAGGTAATGATACTATTAGTACATCTAAGGGACAATAATTGCCATTTCTATAGAAATTTACAATTCACCAATCACTTGCAAATGATTCTGAAGGCTGATTACTATTGCATTATGTGTTTAGCTATCTAAGACTTTAAGTCTGTATCAGTATATGTTATCTATATCTATATTCATACTATCTAATTTATAAATACAAATATGTAATACGTTTTCATATACTTTATCATTTATGTTTAAATGCTAAATCGTGTGACATATGCTACTGATATTTGCTTTTCACGATAAAGAAGAGATGCATAATGAGAATGTGAGAAGCCAGGGAAATTTAGGAAATACTTTTGGGGCTGTCAGATGCAGCAGCAACAGGATGGTAAGTACTATTATAGACAGTTGCAAAGGAAACAAGCCCAGAATTGGACAGGGGCAAGGCTTGGGGGAACTTTACAGAAGCGATTCCTAAGTTGATTGTTGAGGATGTGCAAGAATCAATCAGAAACAGAAAAGAAGAAAGGATATTCAAGGCAGAAAGAAAAACTTGGATTTAGATAAGGAGAGCAAGGAATAATTTACGGGTGGAAAGTGATTGGGGAATGCGTGAGTGTCTGTTTGGAAATGGGAAGTGGCTGTTGAAGATGCTGGAGAGAGAAGACGAGGAAATATAATGGAGGCCTTTGGGTATCTTGCTGAGAAGTTTGATTTTATAGCTTTAACTTTAATTTGAAAAAGTAAAAACTGTCATAAATGAAGAGGATTGAGAAGCAAGACTTGTCGAAAAGACTTATATATGAATATGAAAGTTAGAGAGAATACTAACTTAAAGCTTGATATAGCTACTAAAATACCTCCTTTCATAGTCTTTCTAAATAGTATCTGTTGAGCCAAAGATAAAGCAAAACAAATAAAAAAACCTTCACTATACCTCAGGTTAAATTAACTGAAACTAATTGAAAAACCTAGAAAAAAATCTCACTAGTTACAAAAGGTAACAGAACAGGATTGAGAAATATAATTTGCAGCCTGCTTCTAAATGCATCTATAGAGAGCTTCAGTACTAAGGAACATTAAGTGATTCTTTAAAAATAATGAGCTATCATGCAAGGCTAATATATAGTATATTACTAAGGAAAAATAAATAAAAGTTAAAACTTATTAAGTAATACGTATGGAATGATCTCATTTTCGTGAACACATTGATAAAGAGGAACAACTATGTATTTATGTATACTTTTGAATAGATCCACAGAAGCACAAAAAAAAAAGATGCAAAAGGATACTGAACAAACTGAGTAACATTGATAATCTGTGGATAGAGAAGTTATCAACATTTATTTCTAAACTTTGTATTACTTCAGTTGTAAAAACAAACATGCATTATTTTTAATATCTAAAATATGTAAATTAGAAAAGCATAGGACAACTATAACTGTGGACAATTCAGAAAATAGTGAGCATATTACTGATTAAAATATAAGAAATGTGATCAAAGCAATATTCATTGAAAGAAGATTCATAGGTTTGAATATGTTCCTTATAAAAAATTATTTAATTAGATAACAATTTTAGAAAAAAACAAGAAAACCATCAAAAAATCAGATGATTTGAAGAATAAAATCATAAATTATAATATGGATAGTCAATTATAATACAATACATAGAATACTAGTTTTTAAAAGTAGTTCATACATGAAATTTTGGCAAATTAGGTATAGAATATTGTTTTCTTTAAAGTGTTACATGCATGAAATTTTGGCAAATTAAATAATGATAGAAAACATTGACAAGGCTGGGCGTGGTGGCTTATGTCTGTAATACCAGCACTTTGGGAGGCTGAGGCGGGCAGATAATGAAGTCTGGAGTGAGAGACCATCCTGGCCAACCTGGTGAAACCCTGTCTCTACTAAAAATATAAAAATTAGCTGAGCATGGCGGTGGGTGCCCATAATCCCAGCTACTCGGGAGGCTGAGGCAGGAGAATCACTTGAGCCCAGGAGGTGAAGCTTCCCATGAGCCCAGACCATGCCACTACACTCAAGTCTGGTGACAGAGCTAGACTCTCTCTAAAAAAAAGAAAGAAAGAAAGAAAACATTGATAAATATAATTTGAAGCACAAAAAAGAAAAACTTGAGAGTTGTTTAAAAATATAGAGGAATAATACATCCATTCCATCTATCTGAAAAAAAATAAAATTTATGGAAAATAAAAATTATCTAAAATGATACAAGTATACAAAGCCTGAACCAATTAACTAACATGGAGGAAAGTAAAAAATGTATCAAGAGTCTCAAAAAAGTTCTCAGTAAAGATGTTGTGTTGTTTTTCTGATATAATTTCCAGGCTAAACAAATGTTTAATCATATACAAAATAATGGAAAGCCAAGCAATTTGTTTTTGAATGGAGCACAATAAGGCAATCACAATGATCAGTAATTGGCAAAGGTAACAGACACACAGAAGCCCATGTGCACACACATATACACACATCTCCATGCAACCATGTTTCCATAATAGTTCAATCTCAAGTATATTTAAATGAGAATACCTGATTTCATGAAAACAAACTCAGTCATTCATTAAGTGACGTATCTGCTGAGAAAAAAGATTAGGGCTACTTCAGGAATGAAAAAACAGCTTACTGTTACAATTTTTTAAATATAATATGAATATAATGACATCTCTTTAGCATGAAAAGTAGTAAATTGAACTAATAGTAATTAACATTTTTAAGTGGGGCCAAGCAATAAGCAAAAACGGCCAAGTATGATCCTGGGAACTCATTTCAGTTTGCCAAGCAATTAGCTGGCTGAGACCTAGAGCATCCCCTACTTCCAGGGAGAGGAGGTATACTTTTACTTAACTTCTCCAAGGATGGATGACTTCCTACTATTGAGAGCAGGGCTACACACTTTTCATGAACTTCAGTGTTTCCTAAGGCAGGGCAGCTAGCTTTCCCAGACAACCTTGATATCCTGGTACCACAACATTTTCTTCCCACAGTGATGACAGTGATGAATTTGTTCTCACAGTTGACCTCTAACAAGGAAAAGTAGGAAACAGGAAGTGTCCCTCCACTTGACTGACCATGGCATGGCTCCTTGTGGAAAGGTGGAAAACATCAGAATATTCACACCTTCTCTTGCTACTCTTGCCTTGTAAATTTCTCCAATGAAACCTTTTCCTTAATGTTAGCTCCTGTCTTTTGAGAAGCAGATGCCAAGATGGGATTAAACATACAAGACATTTATTGGATAAAATGGGGAGGAATCCTGAGGGAGCTGGACTAGTCATCATACTGTGGTGCAAGTCTAACCATTGTGCAGGAGAGAAAAGAGGATAAATTTGGGTAGGAATTGTATTAGATTGTGGCACAGTTATCAGAATATTTCAACAGTCCTTGAGTTAAAATGGGCTGTCAGAGGAGCCCTGTGTTTTCCAGAATGGGTTTGTCTTAGCATCTCTGCCACACTGTCATTGGCTGGGAACAGCTCATGAAAGGCACGGCATTTGTGCCAATATCATAATGGAGGGCAGTAGCTGGGGACCTCTGTCAGTTATGATCCCTGCATAAATCAGGAATAATAGTAATAAGCCAACTACCACATATAAGACTCAGAATCTCATGACAGTATGTCCAGTTTTTAAATTATATGCTAATAAGTAGAAAAACAGAATAAATGTATCAATAGATTATATTATCATAGTTTTATAATAGAATATTAAAATTGACTATGTCTTTAAAAGAAAAATGTAAAACAAGTCTGCATATATGCACTGAAGTAGTATTTAGTTATTTAATAAACCAGTCATTTCAAAGAATTTGTGCTGAAATGGTAAGATTTTCGAAATAAGTGAAATTTATCAGTATATAGCTCTGTTTCTGGTGTGGTCCTGATTACACACACACACACACACACACACGCACACACGTGCACACACACACACACACACAGAAAAAAGCAGATGCAAGGAAACAAACATAAACATTCATGCATAACTTTTGAAGGTTGAATGAGGAATAATTTGTTGTTTGTCCTTTATGCTTTTAACTTTTTTCAAAATTTTTATTATGCATAAAATGCAGTCAGAAAATAATTTTGTAAAATAATTTTAAAATATACAAACTATCATAGTAGAAATGTGGTCATCATTGAAGCTGTTTGTCAAATATTTCTGGTCCCCTGCTTCCAAGCACATGGTAGGAATGCTCTTCCTGGTGGCCTCATAGTTAAGTGGGGCATATGATTAGATTGAAACAATGAGTTGAGAGAAGTATGATGTATCACTTCAAGGCTGAAGCATTTAATTGTTGATATAAAATACTCCAAAGTTCTTTTTCCTCTCTGCATTGATGACCAGAAATGTTGAAAGTGGTGGATATTTCATCAGCTTAAATAACTGAGACGCAACCAGGAGCAAAGCCCCTCTGCAAACTTGTGATTGACATTTAGCATTAGTAAAAAATAAACCTTTGTGTTTAAAGCACTGAGATATGCAAGTTGTAGTCTTTGTAACATAGTATTTTATGACTGCCACAAAATTGGTTACTAGAAAATGGGTACTGCCATAAGAAAAACCTCAAATATGAGGCATTAGCTTCAGGACTCTGTCAGACAGGAAGAAAACACAGCAAAGTATGTGTGTGTGCGTGCACACACACACATCTCAAAAATAACTGTAGACAATACTTCTGTGGTATTCTTCCCAAAAATGAATAACCTCAAGCTGATCATAAGAAAACATCAGGAAAACTCAAATTAGGATTTACTAAATGCCTGATCAGTATACTACAAAACTGTTAAGGTCATGGAAGACGAGAAAAGAGTAAGAAAAAGTCACAGATGAGAGGAGGCTAAGGAGACCTAACAATTAACATATATTATTGGATACTGGAAAAGAAGAAAAACATTAATGGGGACACAGATGAAATTTGAATTAGTTCTATAATATGGTTAATATTGTTAATTTCCTGGTTTTGATAATTACACTATTGTTAAGATGTTGATACAGGAAGCCAGATGAAAGGAATATGATAATTATTTTCTGTAACTTTTCTGTAAATTTAACTTACTTCAAACTATAAAGTAAAAGGATATAGTGGAAGAACTGAGTAGCTTTGTCAAAATGTCATGCAAAGGTGTGTAAAAAATTCTTCATGTAAAAAACTAAAAGAATTTTGTGTGTGTGTTTGTGTATCAAGTTCAATTGGTCCCTTTAGGGACCTAGAGAGAGAGAGAGAGAGAGAGAGAGAGAGAGAGAGTGTGTGTGTGTGTGTGTGTGTGTGTGTGTGTGTGTGTGTGTGTATCAAGTTCAATTTCTCCTTTTAGGGATCTATAATTCCTCCATATGGCAAATGTCCAAGTCTAAGTAACCAGGGGATTTATTCAGTCCAAAGCATGGGAGGTTGCATCAGTCAGGGTTCAATCAGAGAAACAAACACTCTGAGAGTGATACATATATAAGCAGGGACTTATATAGGGTCCAGGCTTTATTGAATTGTGGAAGCTGGTTAATTAGTTTCAGCGAGGCTTTTGTCTTTGCATCAGATGCTGAAACCTGAGATCAGCAGGGAATCAGGAAGAAGAGACGATGAAAAGTAGAGGAAGCAAGGGTAAATGGAATCCATGAGGAATACCTGGACCTCACAAGGACTGACTGGAACCCATATTGATCTTTCACTGCCTTTAAACCTCCAATTTCAATGACATCAATGCGCTTAACATAAAAGTGGCATTCTTTTTTTATGGAGCTGGTGAAGAAGGAGGAAGATATGAGGGAGAACTGGAGCAGTTGTGGGGCCAGATGCTGCCCCACACCAACAAGGTAAGCCAGGATATAAGCAAAAATGTTGATGAGCTGCAGTAGCGCCTTTCTAAGCATAAAGCATAAAATAAATGTGGCTACTACTTTACTTTTGCCTTCCAAATCTTTCACCAAATGCCTCTTGTAGCACAAGCAATCTCAGAACCATTCAGGGAACTCTGAGTAAACTTTCAGTTTAGCTAAGAGAGCAGAATATAAATTCCCCACAGAGGCAGACTTTCCAAACAGCAGGTGGAAAAATAACTGCATAATTTATCTGCTTTCACTTTTGTTCTCATTGACACCAACTATTACTTGAAATACCAAATGATGTTTTGTTAATATTATTGCTGGTACACATCCCATAAAGTTATACAGGGGGCCCAAAGCTTGGAATTCAAGTTTATAACTCTCTTCTTATGGCCCGTAAATTCTCTTTTGGGACTCTTTAAGATCCTTTCCTGGCAACAGAGCTTGGTAGGGTTTCTTGAGGCTCCCAGACCAGAGGACAGTTGTCCCTAGCTTTGGATCTCAATTAGCAGGAACTTCAGTTGTTATATCCATTCTAAATTCTAATCTCATTATGCAAATTACTCTACATTTTCCAAAAAAAAAAAAAAAAAAGAGATAATATTCATCTCAACAAGTATTACCAAAGAAAAGCCATTGCCAGGAGATGGGATGTTTCATTACATCCTTCTTTCCCCAGAAAAGACAGCAAAGAATGGTGCACTACAGGCTGGGTGCATTGGCTCATGCCTGTAACCCCAGTACAGTACTTTGGGAGGCTGAGGTGGCAGACCACCTGAGGTCAGGAGTTTGAGACCAACCTGGCCCCCATGGTGAAACCCTGTCTCTACTAAAAATACAAAAATTAGCCGGACATGGGGGCACACACCTGTGGTCCCAGCTACTTGGGAGGCTGAGGCAGAATTGCTCGAACCCAGGAGGCAGAGTGAGCCAAGATTGTGCCACTGCACTCCAGCCTGGGCAGCAAAGTCAGACTCCGTCTCAAAAAAAAAAGAAGAATGGTGTGGTATAGTTCATGGGTGTTAGGGAAAACACAATCTTCTGAATTCATTTACACAAATAACACATATAAAATAAAAACAAATATTTTTATTGAACAGTAACTGGATATCTAGCAACTTAAATTTATTTTAAGGAAAGCTTAAAAGAATTTTTAAAACAATTTAAACTCATAAAACAACTCAGAGAACTTTAAACAATGCATGGATGTCAAATTTTAAGTAAAGCTTAAAACAATTTTTAAAACAATTTAAACTCATAAAACAACTCAGAGGACTTTAAACAATGCATGGATGTCAAAGAGGATTTTTCTAACAACTATATCAAATGGTTATATGTAAGTATAAAACAATTTTTATTGCAACAATTTTTAAAACAATTTAAATTCATAAAACAGCTGAATTTTAAGTAATACATGGATGTCAAATAGAATTTTTCTAACAGCTATATCAAATGGTTATATAAACAATTTTTATTGCAACTTATTCTTAAAAGTTAATTAAAACACATTTTTTCAAATATGAGACATGTTTATATTCCTAGTTGGCATCTTATAGTAGATGTTTGTCCCAGGAGGACTTCCTGGAATGCAATGCTGTGGGAGTTCCCAACCATAAAATTTCAGGAAAATTTAATGTGCAGAGTAAACAATGTCATGTGATTAAATTCAACTTAGTTCTTATCAACTTCAGTTCTTATCAACTTCAAATTAACCAATACTATTAACGTATGGATTCAGAAAATGCAGATAATCCCAAGTTATTTGCTCTGAGGGATTGAATTACCTGGGTAGTAATTCATCTACACACTACTCTTGTTTTCCTTTTCTGAGGCTGTGTGTGTGTGTGTGTGTGTGTGTTAGGAATTAATCTAAATACTACTTCTCTTTCCTTTTCTGAGACTGTGTGTGTGTTCGTGTGTGTGTGGCCAAGTGTCAGTATTCAAAGAACAAAACTATGGTTTGCTTTATTTTACCCCTAAAGAATAAACACCTTTATGAAACTTTCAACTCAATTGAAGAACTTGATCTTCAAAATAAATTGTTAAAAGATGAAAAAAGTAAAAAGGTAATAGTTTTCAGAATGTTAGAAATGAGTAGATACATCTAATAAGGCCATTAATATTTTCAACAAAATTAGGAAATTTTAGAGGTCAACTATAAGGGAACAAAGAAAAAGAAGCATAAATAAGTGTGTATGCACTCATGTAAGTGGTAACAGGTAACAAAAGAGGCATAAAGAAACAGAGGAAAGGAATGAGAGACAAAGAATGTGTGGAAGGAAGAAAAGGAAAGTAAGGAAGGAGATGGAAGAGATAGTTTTTAGCATATATTTGGAAAACTAGAAGACAAAAAGCAAATCTATTAATCTATTGACAATTCTAAATTAGTCAAACTGAATTTTAAAGTCCAGTGTGCTTAAGTGGCATCTAGCCGGACTGGATATGAGGCCTTCAAGATGGCAAGCACTGCCCTTGATCTTGGCCCTCCTCCTCAGATGTATCTGAGGTGCTGGAAGCCTCCTCCAACTCTTCATCTGGGAACTCAGCTCTATGATCTCTCCAGCCAGGGTGCTGACCTCTCTGTGACATCTGTTGCATGAGAAGCCGAAGCGTATAGCTGTCAAACATGCCAGTATGGTGCAAGCTATCTAAATCTCGTTCCTGTTTGTTCCTCTTAATCACATCTTTTAACCCAGTAAGCTCAGTGGCAGCTTCAGCTGTGGGTGTCCAGATCTTGACATCATGATCTAGGCCACTGGTCGCTAACATAGGTAGGTAAGGGTGGGGTTCAAGACAGTTTACTATACCTCCTCTGTCCCCCTCCATGTACTGGATGATCTGGCAAGATGATTTCTCCCAGAAGAAGATGTGCCCACAGTCACTACCGCTCACGACAAACTCACTCCTGGGGCCATAGAACTTAACATCTTTGATTGTGTCATTATTTCTGTGCCCCTTAAATCTCTTAACATATTGAGCACCATCACTGTGAGAGGGGTTGAAGATGTAAATATCTTCATCACTGTAGCTGGCCAGGAGCTCTGTGCCATCATGGCTGTACACAATGCTGGTGATGTTTGTTGAGTCATCACAATCAACCAGATGATGAGGAGTGAATTTCTTGAGTATTCCATTGTTTTCTTGCTCATCAATTCTCCTCTGGTCATAAATCCGTACAAACTGATCTTGTCCAGCCACTGCAAATTGGTAGGTATTGGCAGGACTCATAGAGATTGTATACAGTCCCACTCTCTTCCCCTTTTCTCTTGTTACCACAACTTTTGAAGCTGGCCGGTCTTGTCTGAGGTCAATGGTGAAGACAACGGCATCTTCACCTGAAGTGAGGAACTTATAAGGAGAGTCTGGCTCCAGAGCCAACTCGTGGGCAGCTCTCCTGTGCTGCACCACATGCTTAGTATTCTCGAAATATGATGCATTAATTAGTTCTGCTACCCGTACCTGCCCATCGTGACCACACGTGGCCAGTGTGGAATCACCACAGTTAGGAAGGAACTTAGCCTCGGTGACGTTAATTTCATGACCACTCTCAAAGTTCAGTACTGGCTGCTGCCGCACCCAGTCCCACACTGTCACCTTTAGGTTACCACCGCTAATGGCCAGCCGGGTACCACGCTGGTTAAAGCATACAGTAGTGACAGAACTGAAATGGCCTTCAAGACGATATTGCAGGCGGAAACGCTGCACAAAGGCTCTTGCCCCACAGGCCTCATAGACAAAGCGGGTACTTGAACCCAGCTGCCGCTGGCGAAGAGCAGTAACGACCTGCCAGCGAGGTCGAGGCAGGGCAGATGTCTCTGAGGAAATCCACTCCTCCAGCACCCGATTCTCCTCTAACAAACACTGGTCATGGTTGGCACCACCGCATTGTAGACATACCTGAGGCTGTTCCTCTTCCTCCTCCCCTCCCTCCGCTCTCTCCTCTCCTTCCTCCTCCCCTTCTCTCTCCTCTCCTTCCTCCTCCCCTTCTCTCTCCTCTCCTTCCTCCTCCTCTTCTCTCTCCTCCTCTCCCAATAAAGGGTAATAAAATAAGCTTGCACCAAGCATGAGGTAACGGTCAAAGTCCGCCACGCTCTCAGGTTCGAAGTCTTCACCTGAACTTTCTCTGTCAGTGCTTCGATTTTCTGTGCTGGCATCGTTCAGGGAACCACCATCCCCGGTATCACCGCCATCTTGGGTCGACGGCTCTGCGGCCGCCATTTCTATGTCTGAGAACGCCTCCGTCGCTGCCGCTGCTCCAGACTGCCCCTCTGGGCTGAGCAGGCTTTCAGTCCCTAAGTCTGGTAAATCATCTGTGCTGCCCTCTTGGTGGGACATCTTGAACAATGTTTGCTGTAGCTGTTCTAGAAAAGCAAACCCCTAAAAGCTCAAAGAAGAAAGCCGGCCTGCCCTGAAGTAGGTTAGCGGCAAAGAGACACTAACCTGATGGGCTAATGAGGGCGACAAACTAATCACGTCAGTACGGGAGCCCGTGAGGTTCAGAAGGCGTCGTACCTGCTCGTCTCTGACTGGCTAATGAGGGCGACAAACTAATCACGTCAGTACGGGAGCCCGTGAGGTTCAGAAGGCTTCTTACCTGCTAATGAGGGCGACAAACTAATCATGTCAGTACGGGAGCCTGTGAGGTTCAAAAGGCTTCTTATCTGCTCGTCTCTTAGCGGCATGCATCCAGACTGCTCTAATTTTTCCAGCCCCAGAGCCCCACCTCCATGAGGTCTTACACTGTGAGTCACTGTGGTTTTTTGAAGATTGAAACTTGCTGCACTTTGGAAAATGTTCTCATTAGAACGGTCACGCAGTAAATGCAAAGAACTCTGATACTCTTAGTCCTGCCACCAGACGGCAATATTTTGGCATGATAGTGAGGTCTGTACTATAGGTGTATCTTAAGCTAGACATAGGCTCTCAGATGAGGATGTATGTTTGATTAATTTAAGAAAATGATCCAAGGAAAGGCAGCGGACACCAAGGAAGAATGAAATCTCAGGTGAACTCTCCTCTAAGGATAGCTTCAGCATGATCCTCCTGGGGAACTCTGGAGAGTAAGTTATGTCTGAGTTATCCTTACACCAGTCAAGGGAGTGAACTTTCATACTCCTAGACTGTTCAGTCATTGGTTAAAGGCCCCGCTGGGAGGGATGAGCATATCAACTCCCAGATGTCCCAGATGCTTTCAAATCTCTGCACCTGTGGGTGAAAGCAGCTTCAGCAGCTTGAGAACTAAAGAGCTGTACATTACTACTGATGCTTGGAAGGGAAAAAGTAGATGGTACAAAAAGGGATTTGAAAGGATCTTCCAGGAGCATGAACATTAACAGGCACAGGGTAGCTAATAGTGACTATTAGAAAGGGCTGTTACTACTGTGTATGCTCATGAAAATACAACTTAAATACAACTTTAAGAAGTGTATAGAAGCCTAATTTGGAAGGTGAAACTAAAACTAAAGTCATGGCGAGCAAATGCTATTCACTTCCTATATCTTGTTAAATGATGGTTCAAATCCCACATTTGCCATACCCTTCTTCATGCCAGTTGAATGAATAATCTGGGGCACAGTGGTGAAGAGCAGAGACTGACAGTCTTAAACAATAAGACTTGAAAGTCAAAAAGAATCTTTGACTCAAGGTCTATCAATAAATGATGTGCTAGCAGATGTGAAATCATTAATCTCCTTATGCATCAACAGAGCTCTTGAGTGACCAGGACAAATGTTAATGATCAGTAACATTTTGAAAGGAATGTTCTTTCCCGAACAGTAGAACACAACAGGGTATTAAAAATATTCAGTAAACCATGCTGTAAACATATGTGCTGTCACTCAGGCTTTGTTGTTCCTTTTTTTTTTCTTTTGAGAAGTTTCACTCTTGTTGCCCAGGCTGGAGTACAATGGTGTGATCTTGGCTCCCACCACAACCTGTGCTCCCCTGGGTTCAAGCGATTCTCCTGCCTTAACCTCCCCAGTAGCTGGGACTACAGGCATGTGCTGTCACACCCAGCTAATTTTGTATTTTTAATAGAGATGAGGTTTTACCATGTTGGTCAGGCTGGTCTCGAACTCACGACCTCAGGTAATCCACCCACCTCAGCCTACCAAAGTCCTGCAATTACAGTGCAAGCCACTGCGACCAGCCTGTTGTTCCTTTTTTAGAGCACAAAGTAGATTTAGTATGGTTCTTACTGGCCCTAGGATTTTCCAGATAGTAAATTAGCATTGGCTTCAAGTTAAAGTTACTAGCTGTATTAACCCCCATCAAGAGAGCCAGCCTGTCCTTTGAAGCTGTGAAGCCAGGCATTAATTTCCGGTCTCCAATTAAGGAAGTCCATGACATCTACCTCCAATAGAAGGCTGTTTGTTCTACCATGAAAATCAGTTGTTTAGTGTAGCCACCTTCATAAATTAGATATGCTTTGTATGAGAGAACTGGGGTGATCCAAATATTGTATGAGAGAACTGGGGTGATCACTTAATGGTCAGTAATCATTAAGTGGGACGATTTGTCAATTACTACTGGTTCTTCAGTAATTAGTGTTATTTGACAAATATTTCTGGTTTTTCTCCCATTGATGCAATGGTAGGCACGTACTTTCTGGTCTTTATATGGTTGGATGGCACTGTCTGACCAGATTTACATGCTCCCTTGTGAATAGAAGTGATGTTTGTTATTACTGAGCTGGCTCATTTAATTGCTAATGTGTGGCCATCCATACATCTCTATCCCCAGTTTGCTCATGACCTGCAATGTTCCAAATGTCAGCTAGTCTCCATGAATATCTACCATGAACAGAGAACACTTCTCCCATTCCTCCCTAGTAACCCATGATAGACATGTAGCAGAAGCAAAATATCAACTTTATCATCGTCATCATTATCATTTTTGGAAAACTGGGGAATTTTTATTACTGCAGAATAGCCTAATCTATCTGACTGAGACAAACTACATTGTTGATTATTTATATAAATTTTAGAACTTAGGTCAGAATATTAAGTTATGTGTTATATTTAGAGGATGACAAAACATCCAAGTTATTAAAGACTGGTAAGTGTCTGACTATCCTTTTACAAGATAGTAATGTTTATTGCTCCTAACAACAAAGTAATCAGCACAGGATAGGTACGTAGTAAGTATTTTTCTGGTGAATTCATGTATTAAAACTGTATATTTATGAATGGATATATAGAAGAATGAAAAAAAAATTCTATTGAACGTTCCATGGAGGATGGATAATAGTGAATAGCCTAAGGAAGATATCTCTTTTGAGTTTAATGTCAACATAAAAATCTAATATTGAACAATTTTACATCAGGGTGATGCAAATATTGCCTAAGACTCAGGCCAAAGATCATTCTCTGAAATTTTCATAAGAAACAGTAAATTTATGTTATCTTTGTAAAGTGTCCAGCTGAGGGAAGGTAGATTCAAAACCATGTTTAAAATGTTAAATTAAGGTTGGGCACAGTGGCTTATGTCTGTAATCTCAGCACTTTGGGAGGCTGAGGCTGGCAGATCACTTGAGGTCAGCAGTTCGAGACCAGTCTGGCTAACATGGTGAAACCCCGTCTCTACTAAAAATTAGCTGAATGTAGTGGTGGGTGCCTGTAATCCCAGCTACTAGGGAGGCTGAGGCAGGAGAATCACATGAACCCAGGAGGCAGAGGTTGCAGTGAGCCAAGATCACGCCACTGCACTCCATCCTGGGTGACAGAGTGAGACTCCATCTCAAAATAATAAAAGAAAATGATAAATTAAGATGTAAAAATGAAATGAAAATGTATGTTTATATGTTCACACTAGGCTTGCTTTTCTGTCATATATTGGGGTTCAATTTGAGACTTAAAATTGCTTATAGGAAAGTATATTTGCCCATACTATATAAGAAATCTAAGTAAGATTAATTGCTAAATATCATACATCATTTCAACTGCATCACTTCCTCTCATAATAAGTAGATTACTTTCACTTTTGTGAGTTAGTATACAATACTGGTAGAATTGAGAAAAGTAGGTCATTGACCACATCCAGATGGGCAAAGATATTTAGCTTGTGGAAAAGTAGGCCAGTCGCACCACAGTTAAGGCATCTGCCTGCTTAATTGCTGCTGCATTAAAAGATAACCTTCACATTTTCTTCTAGCTCTACTGTTACTGCAAAGTTTCACTATGACGCAGTCTGTCAACCCAGAGGGTTAAAATTTCAACATGTATTTCTTGATAATTGTCATATTTGTACATTTTACATGTTTTGTGAGAAACTCCTCTTAAAATTAAATCATCATAATATTATTGTCTCTTCGCTAAACACCATATTTCAATGTAAGATGTAAAGTGTAATTGATTAAATTTAATTCAGCCAGCTGTTGTATTTTAAGAACAAATTGCTTTTCTCAGCTTATCTTTCTCATTTTTCCTTCCCATGTTTCTGAGAGAAAGAGTTATTTGGTCAGCAGGAAACATTTTTGAACATCAAATATCTAAAACTATGCAGTCACAAACTTTAAATTGTATCCATGTTAGGCCTCTGCTAAGAACAGAGGTTTTGAATCAGGTGGTAATTTTTTGTAGTTTGCTAAGAGATTCATTAATAACAACAATAAAATTGTGAGCAGTTCAGTAAGCTTTGACATTTGTGAGGTGTGCACTAAAAGTATTACCACATATGTTTTCCTTTTCTTCTTATAATCAAATTTCTTCTGAAAAATTGTCTGAAGATATTGTTTTCAAAATAGTAAGAAAGAAAAATAGCAAAGAAAAATAAAAGGTCATGTTATGTCATTCTACTCTTTAATTAAAAAAAAAATAAACCAATAAATAAGACATGATGAAACCTGTAGCATATTCCATAGCAAAACAATATTAATAGTACAGAGTTAAATTTTAAGTATTAATAAAATTTTCCCACTGACATTTACGGTATTGCTTTGACATTTTGTTTACTTCTTTTTAAAAACCACATCTGTCCAGGAGCAGTGGCTCACGCCTGTAATTCAAGTATTTGGGGAGGCCAAGGCAGGTAGATAGCTCGAGCTCCGGAGTTCGAGACCAGCCTGGGCAAGAGATCCCATTTCTACGAAAATACAAAAATTAGTTGGGTGTGGTGACATGTTCCCAGCTCCTCGATAGGTTGAGGCAGGAGGATCAGTTGAGCTCAGGAGGTCGAGGCTGCAGTGAGCTGAGATTGCACCATTGTACTCCAGCCTGGGCAACAGAGTGAGATACTGCCTCCCACCCGCCAAAAAAGAACATCACCTAATTAAGTACTTTCTATATAGTAGAGGTGCAGTAAACATTTGTTGAATTGAGTTAAGTGAATTTTTATTTAAAATCTTAGTAAACACATATCTGTATAAACTTTCCGTTTTGTCAACATTTGCCCTAACTCTAACGTTACATCTTGGAAGCTTCTATTAATAAAATACATTCCTGTAGGAAAAAACGTATCTTAAGGAACTGTTTAGACTTTATCAGAGGTTAAATGCAAGTGCTTCCTAACTGTACAAGAAGAATCCTAAAAAAAATATGTAATCTGTCTTCCCTTACCACTTAGCTCTACATACACATGATGTATCCAGTATTCTTAGTATTTTATGTCTAATTTAGCTTCTGACGGAAATTTCTCTTAATGCACAGACACATTTTTATGGTACATGTCAGTAGTTATTTGCAATGTGGGGTTTTGAGCTTTTAATATTAGCTTGATTTGTGTAGCAGTGGCTTGAAATTTGAACCTGAGCCATGAGCATCCTTTCAATACAAAGTGAGGAGCAAAAATCCTACTGACCTTCCCCACCTCACAGTGGAATCAGCATACTGCAGCAGCATGTTTTGATTGATTGACACAGATTCACTCCATCTTTTATGTGGGAGACACTGCTAGGTGGTGAAGAGGGATAATAGAAAAGGGAGGTTTGTTGCCCTTGAGAAACTTCTGATATCTAGTTGAGGAGCTGGGAAATACATGGAAATATATGGGACTTATATGGAATATTGTTCCCATATAAGTCAAAGAATGTTTATGACAACCATTGTGATCTTATCAACTTTAGTCTCAAGATACTTTTATCCTCATTTTTGTTACACAATGTATTTAGTTATCTTACTATTTTTACCTACATCATGCTAGATCCTGTTTATTAGATTGCAAACTTCTTGAAGAAGCATATTGTGAGACACTTGTTTTCATGATTTATGAGGTTGGTACTATTAGAAAGCTTTTCAAAATATAGTGAGTAATCAAGAAATACGGTGAGCCATCCATGGTATTCTCTGTTGCATCATGAAACTGTCCTTCTAGTTCACCTCCTCTATCTTTTATGTATTTCAATATCAGCGTGTAAGGACAGGATCTCTATTTGTTTTAATAGCTAATATTACAATCGTAGCTATCATGATTTTTAAAAATAAAGTATGACTATAACAACCCTTAGGTGCATTTCGGGATTTTGCTATTGATTAGTAATGCTGAAATGGCAAACATTTTACAAATGTTAGTGTGTTTTTATCATGTTTATAAATGTATGTGTAGGATAAGTAAAATATTGACAAATAGCACTTCAAATGATTCTTTTCTTTCATTTTTTTCTCACCAAATCCCTCAATAAATTACAAACTTTCAGATCTATGTTAATATAATAAAAAATCTGTACCTCAACTTTTTTTCTTCATTGTTCTATTTAGAATTTGAACCTTCTAATATGTCTGTTCATATGTTGCATATTATTTTCTTTATAAAGTGTACATTATTACATTTTCCCATTTTTATTATTTTGTAGACTTCTATTATTAGTATAAAATAACTTATTATATGTCAATGAAATAAGCTCTTCTCCATGTAGCTAGCTAGTATTTTTACATGTTTTATTTGTATTTTGATACTGTGTATGTTCTACTTTGCTGTAAAGAAAATGTAATTCCATTGCATTTTAGGTTTTGGGGTACATGTGAAGAACATGCAAGATTGTTGCATAGGCACACACATGGCAGTGTGATGTGTTGCCTTCCTCCCCATCACCTATATCTGGCATTTCTTCCCCATGCTCTCTCTCCCCAACTCCCCAACCCCTGCTGTCCCTCCCCTATTTCCACCCCCCAACAGACCCCTGTGTGTGATGGTCCCCTCCCTGTGTCCATGTGTTCTCATTGTTCAACACCCACCTATGAGTGAGAACATGCGGTGTTTGATTTTCTGTTCTTGTGTCAGTTTGTTGAGAATGAAAAAAATTAAAAAAAAAAAATTAAAATTAAAATAAAAAAAATAGAAAGAAAATGCAATTCCTTTACTATTTACTAGCTGACCTCTCTGTGCCAGATCCCTATCTGTAAAATCTCTATCTGAGGTAGGACTAGTATTTTAGTCTTTGAAAGGATTTAAAGAGCTAATCCATTTAAATTTTTAGAATAACAACTAGCACATATTAAGCAATTTGCAACTATCAGCAAGCAGCAGCAGAAGCATCATTAACACGGTTATTTCGGTTGTTTAAACAGATTTGTCCATTTTTTTTTTTTTAGAGTTTGTAGGTTTTTGTCTTCCTTCTTGCTCAATGTAAAATTATTAAATAGATTTTTTAGTGACTTCTGTTTTCACTCTAGTTGTTCTCAAACGTTGTTTCGGATTAATTACTTGATCTGAAATCCCACGTTTAGTACATGCTAAATCTTCATGTTTTCGAAATCTCATTCTGAACTCACTATTTTGTTTATTTAATCTGCCTGTACTTTATCTTACAAATGAAAATATAGTTTAATAACTGTAATTTGCTCAGTATTCTTGTTTTATTTTTCACATGACAAATAATTACATTATTATTTTATAGGGGTCATAGTAAATTTCTAGATTAACTTGGGGAAAAAAGATATATTTATATATTTAGTCTTCAAGGCTAACAGCAATCTTAGGCTTCTAATAGTCTTACCTCAATTGAACTTTCAAACCTTTTCATACAAATCTTATACATTTCTAAACTTTATTTCCTTATTATAAGTGACATTGCTTTATTTCATTACATTTTTTAACTGGGTGCTGTTCAAATCAAAGATTTTATACCTATTCAAGGATTAGCATCCTAAGTCTCTGAGGTCATATCCAGTCCTCTTTATATGCTTTCGACTGAAGTTTTATTGGAAAATGTCCATGCCCATTTGTTTATGTATTAACTATGGCTGCTTTCATGCTATAAAAACAAAATTAATGTTGAAATAAGGACTGTATGGCCCAGTAAGCCAAAAATATTTACCATCTGGTCCTTTATAGAAAAAGTCTGCTGACTCCTGCCTTCAGTAATTTTATAACCATTGTATAATTCTAGTTATTCTAATAATTTTTAAGCTGATTTTCTTGGGTCTCCAGATATGTGAGTCTATTACCAAATAATAAAACTTTAGCTATGCCATGTTAGTTTATGTATCTATTATTTCATTCTCTTGCCTAATTTCATTGGTTAGTAATACAATAACAATGCCAAATAATAGTCACGATAGTAAAAATACTTTTATAATCCTAAATTGGATACAGTTTCATCTAGCACTTCACAATTAATCATACACTTGGCTTTCAATATTTATATTAAAGTATTCTCATGTTACTACTGTATAAAAGTATCCTACCCTTCCCCAAAATATAACTTGGTTTTGAATTTGATGAAATCCATTTGGACACCTACACAGAGAATCATATATTTTTATCTCTTGGTGAAATATGTAATAAATATCTTAATGATTTTAGTCATTCTATTAGTACTAGCCAATGGAATCAGACAAGAGTAAGGAATAATAAGTATATAAATTATGCTTGTTTGATGAAAAGAATTTGGAACTGTCCCTGGTCTTTATACACTCCCCAGTTTAAATATCATTGCATTTATACTCCCTAAAAGTTTGCTAGCAATTTTATGTTAAACTAACAAGATTTGGCACTTTTTTGAGACACATTCTTTTAAAGTGTTCTCAATTACTTTGATGGAATTGTAATGCTTAGATTGTTTACTTCTAGAATAAATGTATTATAATTAATATATCCTAAAATACACAATTAATGTAGCTTTCTGATTCATTGCAAATATTTGAGGAAGATACTCTCTTCTTTTCTTAACCGTTATTCTTTCATTTTTACTTCAAAATGCATTTGTACTGTCTTTTTCTAAATTAAATTAGCTAGTTGATTATATTATTATTTGCTCCATTCCCCCTCAAATAACCAGTTTTCAGTTTGTTTATTATATGTATTTCTTTTAAGGTCTACTAAACATTCATCTATTTTGCTCCCATTTTCTGATTACTCCAATTTCTTTCCTTCTATGTATTTTATTGCTCTCTTGCTAAATTTTAAATTGAGCATTTAAATCATTTGTTTTCATTCTTGCTTGTAGTATCAGTTTCTGCTGAAAGAGTATATAACCATAAGTGTGGTTTAAACAATAAGGGCATTTATTATCTCACATAGCAAGTCTGGAGGCAGGGTGATTCCACAGCTGGTTCAGCAGTTCGATGATGTCTTCAAGGATCATCCTGTAATCTCTATATTTCTACTCAATCATTCTCACCATATCAGAGTTATCACCACTCATGTTTTCTAGGTAGCTACAGCAGTTCTCAGCTCCACATGCAAATTTAACTCTATCTAACAAAGCATTTGCTATTTTAAGCCTGAGCTGTGGAAAGCAATTTTTGCCAGCAAGTACTTAGGAAATAGGGAGCTGTTGGTTAGGAAACTAACAATGTCTACCACAGTTTTTAAGATTTAAAATATGTTAAGTTAATAGAACACTGAACATTGCTTTAGCCATATTCTATTGGTACTAATATATAATGCTTTCTTATGAGTATTTGTTGGATATTAATGGCTTTGAAGGTTTATTTTCTTACAGAATTAAAAGTGTTTAAAACTTATGTATATTGTACATAAGACGTGGTTTTTCTTATTATTAATAAATTGTTTTATAACATTATGAAAATAGAATATGGTATATTTTAATATTTAGAAAATTATTAGAGATTCTTATTAATGTACGTGACCAAATATACAGTCAATTTTATAAAATTTTGTCATGTAGGCATATTAGATGAAGATATGGTCACTGATATTAGGGTACAGATTTTGGTATACATGTAAGAAGGCCATTCAAATTTGTATTTACTTGATTGGACAGGAATTAATAGAAGTCAGTTAAATATACTCAGTGATGTTTCATTCTTTTGTTTCTTTCCATTATTTTTATATTTATCCAAATTTGACCCTCTGTCAATGAATTTTCTTTCTTTTTGCATTCTGCAAGTTAATATTTATTTCTCTTTTATTCTCACTTTTCTTCTTTGAAGTCTTATACAGCATCTCCACCTTTGTTTCAGAGAAGCCATTTTTTTCTAATACCCTTGATTTAATGTAGATTTCTTTAAAATGTGTACTTTTCAGTGTGTAACTGCTTTCTAAAATTGTTTTTGTCTTTTTAATGTTTCGAACTTCTTATTTATTTACAGTACTTTTGCAGATGTCCTATACCAGTTATAATTCATCATTGAATAAATAAATGCCTTTGGGTCAACGTTCCAAGCAGATTTCAGTTATATGGAACAGAAATGCCTCCAGTTAATTTAAGTAGAACAAATTTAAAGCAAATTAGAAGACCTAAAGGAATGGTTTGACAGGCATTATTCCACAGTAAGCAACACAGAACTGACCCTACAGTGGAGTTACTACCTCTTCTTTTATGTTGACTTCAAGAACATATCATTGTAGCTTTAATCCATTGGTCATTAAGTGGCTTCAGTTCCTAACTCTATAGCCATGCCATCATACACAGATGTACACTAGCACAAAATAGATGTCCGATATTCTGCCTCTTGACACCCTAAATGCTAGGAACTAACACTGAATGTTGCGGGGGAGTGTGAGGGAACATGACCTAGCTTGACAGCAGAAAAAATAGAAACAACAACAGTTCCTCATTCCAAAATTCATATGAATGCATCTAATTGGCAGAAGGCACATAAATTTCATGTCCATAGCTACAAGGGAGCTAGAAAATAGGGCTTTTAGTTTTCTAAACTCTGAAGCACAGAAGAACTAATTAAAATGATATTGAAATGAGTATTAAGTTCGAATCAAACATATCTACTACAACCAAGCTTTAATTAAATTAAATTTAATACAATGAGGGGGAAGTACCCAGGAGATGAGTTGAGGAAGTAAGCATCTTAGATTTAGAGCAACAGAATTAAAACTCTTTGTCTCTGACACTCAATGCTGAGAGTATTTCCACTTACCATTTGGGAGGATGCCTGACTCTCAGTGAATCCAGCCCTTCAGTCATTCTCTATATGGTGATTTTTCTCCTACCACTCTTCTATTAACCCAGATCAGTAACCATAAAGGTAAATTCTCAGCCATGATGAAAATCTACTTTCTCTCATGATGACATTTCTGTCTAATTTGATTATTACCTTTCTCTGACATGTCTTGGCATCATGTGAGTTCTGCCTCACATCTGTACCTTGTATATGGTCCATGGAGTTATGGTTCAATGGATAGATAGCCAGTTAGAAGACCACCAACTTCTGAACAGCTCTGCAAGTTAAATGCCTAATGACTAAAAAGGCATGTAACTTCTTTGAGGATTTTATCTGATTTGGTCCAAATTTTACTCTAATTCATTGAGGACTTCATTTCTTTTGTTTGTTTCACCATTTCAGTTTTTATTTCTTTATTTTTCCTTGATTTTTGTCATCAATTGTCTTCAAGGAAAGAAGAGATGCAATTTTATATATATTTCCAATCTCATTAAATAATCAAATCAACATGTTATAATTTGGCCTGTGGAGAAAGTAACAAAAGAAATAAAAGGTACAAATTTTTTTCCAATTATCTGATGAAAAATATGGGATCCTAGAAAGGTAAAATCATAGCTTATAACTCAAAAAAGCCCTAAAAGCCAATTAGTTCCCAGCTTCTTTATTTCATAGATTGGGAAACTAGTAGAAACACATTTGTTCATACTATGCTTTTTCAATTCACATTTCAGCACATGATAAAACAAACTTAAAATTTGTACAAACAGTACTCTTAAGTTAGAAGCAAAATAATTTCTAGTATATGTGCTAAGTAGGACATTGGAAGCAGAATTAGTTAATTCTGTAGGTTCAGAAGCAAAATAGTTCCAACAACTAGTTGTATTATCTTTCAGCAAAGTTGATTCAATCCTGAACTATTCTGATGGCTAGAGTCTCAGAAATATGTCACTCATTTATAATGTGGTCCTGTGTAAAGGGACCATCAATGAAAAACAGCTATTGTGTTCTTCAGGTTTTTCAATTTCTTAAAACAAATCTGTCTGTATCAGTATGTTCTTCATAGCAATGTCAATTTCTCTGAATATACTTGGGCTAGAAATGGAAAAGAAAGTAATAACAAAGGGACATGGGAAAGAACTGAGGCAGATATTGTTGGCATAGGACTTCTGAAAAGATAATCTTTCAACCATGTGTTTTCTTAATATCTGTAGTAGCCACAAAGGAATGATTAAAGAAACCATACCTGATCTTAAAAGCATAACATATCCATGTTTATTTTTGATTATGTGGGCAAGGGTATCCCACAAAGAAATTAGAAAGAAACATATAAAGGCATGGTTGATAAGATGGATACTTAATAGGAATGCTCTAGATAGAGATTTTAGCACAGTTCAGAAGATGTGCAAAAACTGATTTCCCTCAACACTACAAGTAAGTGTTAAAATCTCCCATGCTAGTCAATTACAGTGTTCATTCTCCAACAGTTTTCAGCCTGTGGGCAGTGAAGGTGGAATTAAAGAGCAATCACCTTATAAAAAGAGCTTTATGTAGTTTACAACTCTTATTTATATCATCTTCTTAAATGCTGGGATGCTTCATTCAATATAGTATAGTATAGACTATTTTTATAAGTCTTTGTTATAAAACTGCAATCACTGTGCAATTAAAATACCACTGCAGTTAAAGTGTGTGTAATGGAACATTCAGAAATGCACACATGACTTTCCTTTATAACCACCAAGGGAAACATTTTATATTCAAGTCTTTCGACTTATAAGATTCATTCGGCTAACAAGGGAACTTCTTTATTCACACAATATCTTTACACACACACACACACACACACACACACACACACACCCCGACTGTGGGGTGTTATATCTTTACAAACATCCAAATGAAAATTTCTGAAGTTTGTGTTTTCAAAGTTTGAATTGCTATGTGAAGATAAAATTCATTTGGTGCTGCTTTTAGATTGTTCTTTTTTATTTCTTTTTTTTTTAAATGAGAAAGTGAGCAACATCATTGCACCAAATATTACACTAATTGCTTTATGCAAGTTATCTTAATTGAGTCCCAAAACAGGTTGGTAAGGTAGTTCTTTTCTTTCAGTTTTACAGGGGAGGAGATTTAGGTTTAAAGAGGCAAAGTCACTTCCAGCTAATAAGTTTTAGGGCTGGAATGCACACTTAGGTCTCTCTAGTAGCAAAACACTTGTTCAAATATAAACTCCATTCATTTAGCATTATTTCTACTATAAATATATATAGTCCATGTATTTTGATTTTTTTTGGTTGACAGACTTTGCAAAAAATTCCCCCTGCATTTTGAATGTGTTTTACCTAAATATAGACACAACCTTACAGACCATCCAGCTTCAAATCCTTACTTTTTATTTTTTTTTAATTGTAATTTAGGTTCTGGGATACATGTACAGATCATGCAGGATTGTTGCATAGGTACATACATGGCAATGTGATTTGCTGCCTCCATCCCCACCCCTGTCACCTATATCTGGCATTTCTCCCCATGTTATCTCTCCCCAACCTCCCCACCCCCCTGCTGTCCCCTCCCCCAGTGCCCCAAGCAGACCCCAGTGTGCGATGCACCCCTCCCTGTGTCCATGTGTTCTCATTGTTTAACACCTGCCTATGAGTGAGAACATGCGGTGTTTGATTTTCTGTTCTTGTGTCAGTTTGCTAAGAATGATGGTTTCCAGATTCATTCATGTCCCTACAAAGGACACAAGGAAAGGTTATGGGAATCCAGGAGTGTGAGGTGATTATCTCAAGTTCTCAACAAGTTAAAAAGCAGGGTTAAGTTCAGAATCCTAGAAAAACCTAACAACCAGCTTGTTTATTATTGATTGCAAGTTGCCAAGAACCTTTAGTTTAATGACTGTGTAAGTATTGTAGACTCCAAATGTTGATTATGAATATTTCAGTGTATAGGCTCAACAAATCTGGATTGAGTAACCACTTACATACCACATTAAGCACCAAGGGCACAGATATTACTAGGCATTCCTAAGTTGATCTTCCAGATTACTAGGCATTATGTTGATTTTCCAGATGATCTCATTTTTCCTCTACAGAATAAGAGAAACTACCGCATAGGATTGCTGTGAGGATTAAATAAAAAAAATGTATGCGAAATACCTATGACATACAGTTAATAGTTAACTATTATTATTGCTAATATCATCAGACTAGCCCTCCTACTCTCCATCCATTGCATCCGTGCACTGCCTATCTCTCCTGTGGAGATGCAGTTCTATTTCCTAAAGCTGCTTACAAAACAAAAAGAACTGTAATAGATAAGTTAAGTAAATGGTATACTGCATTTAATTTAAGAATAGAGCAAGTTTAGATTGTTTTTTTTAAAAAAACTTTTCTCTTTGATTTCTTCTAAGGACTGTGGTGCACAGCACCTAAGGTGGCCCCTGTGATTCCTAGTCCGTGATATTTCATGCCCTTTATAATCCCCTCCCTTGGAGTGTGGACAGGACCTATGACTTGCTGTAGTCATAAAATATGGCAAAGGTTAAGGGACTTTGTGGATGTAATTAAGATCCCAAATCAGTACATACTGAAATAATCATAAGGGAGAGTATCCAGAAAGGGTCAGACTTAATCAGATGAATCCCTTTAAAAAAGGGTCTAGGATGGTCCTCACTGTGCTGAGTTGTTAAAGTATGCAGCCAAGTTGACAAAGCCTGTGTGGCAGGAACTGTGGGGAGCCTCAAGAACAGGGGTGTCTGCTTTTTGGCTTCCCTGGGCCACTTTGGAAGAAGAATTATTTTGGACCACACACAAAATACACTAACACTAATGATAGCTCTGATGAGCTTTAAAGAAATTGCAAGAAAAAAAAATCTCATAATGTTTTCAGAAAGTTTACAAATTTTTGTTGGTCCACATTCAAAGCCATCCTGGGCCGCATGATGCCCGTGGGTCGCAGGTTGGACAAACTTGCTCTAGAACCTAAAGGCAGCCTCTGGTTGACAGAGAGCAAAAAGAGTCAGGACCCTCAGTCATACAGGTGCAAAGAAATTAATTCTGCCAACAAACTGAGTTTAGAAGAAGATTTTCCCTGTCAGGCCTCCAGACAAGAATATAGCCCAGTCAACATCTTGGCTGACATCTTGTGAGACCTTGAGAAGAAACCTGCATTCCTGACCCATGGAAACTGTGAGAGAATAAATATGTGTGGTATTAAGCTGCTAAATTGGAGATAATTAGTTACAGAGCATAAAAACTAATATGGGGTTATGCTTTATTTCGTTTGTCCTTCTCTAAATCATTAATGTTGTTGCAGACTAGAAGCAAAGAATAAGACACTTTAATATGGACAGGAAAAAAGAATAGGTTTTTAGTTTACATATTAGGGAATAAAACAATGGAGAAAACAATTCTTCAGTTTTGGTGGTAATTTTCTTGTAATTAACTTCAAACCACCAAGCAAGTTACCTCTGATCAGAGATTTCCCCATCTTTAGCCAATTTATTTCCCTGAAATACCTACTTCTACCTGTTCCTGTGCTTCAACACAATGAAAGACATTTTATACATGCTACCGTCCTAATGATAACACAGAATTGTTCAAATGTTTTCATAGAAATGGTCTAGTTTGAGCTACATAACAATTTTGTGAGGCAAGAACAAAACAAACGTGACATTCTCAAATTCAGGGGGCATAGCTGTAAACTCAGGGATCATCCATGGTTCTGAAAGCATCAGTGGCCCTCAGAAAGTGCTTAAACAAAATTATTTTATCAGTTGAAAAATAAGGTTCTAAGAGAATAAATTACTTGCCCAGCAAACCCTATATCCAGAAGTACAAGAATTAAAACTCAGGCCATCTGCAACAGAGGCCAGGAGTTACTTTTTGTGATAGTATTTGATCTCTAAAAATGAAACACATTTAGCTATTAACAGCCACTAACCTTTTTGCTCAAATTTGCATCTCCCCTTAGCAGAGAACCCTAAAGGAAGAGGTGCAAGGAGAGATGAAAGGAAATATCATGGGTATGGAGTGCTGTTCATCCTGTGGAATGTCTGGAATAACTGAGAAACAGTGGGACAGCAGTGGATGCCTCCGGGTAGATGTGCCTTCTGACAAAGCAAAGATGGGTTGGTAAACAAAATGTTAACATTTTAAGGAAAAATTACCTGTTTATTACTTTTTCTAGCATGGCCTTTGAAAATGCAAAGCAATAATTGTCCTTTTGAAAATGGATTTCCAAAAGCATTGAAAAATAATTTTGCTTACCAACACTTTATCTTATTCTCATGTAACCTCAAGCAGTGCTTCATCATTTAAGTCCCTGTCTCAATGAGAGTACTGGATTGCTTTGGAAACTATATTATTCAATGCTGAGGAAAATAACAACCAAAGCTGAATATCAGTAGCATCATCATGCTTTCCTGAATATGAGGCTATCTGTGTTCTGTCACCCTAAGGGTTCTTGTTCTTATTCAGTGTAAATATCTGCTTTTTTGGTCTTTTCCATGCACACAGGTAGTGGTCATTGAGGAGAAATCAAGATTTCTTAAGTCAGGAGTATAGTGGTGTTGATACTTATCAGCCAAAGACCACAAGGAAACACACCTGGAGTTATTACTTGCTATAACAGGGCAAACTGACCAACACGGTGTCATGTCTACAAAAGGCTAATAGGAGGAGCTTATTATAAGATTAGGACCTGTGGTGCTTTTGGTAAATTTTCATAGAAGCAGACATGTTGCCTGGATTGGGGGCTGTCAGAAATCTGAAGCAATTTGGTGACAGGTATCTTAATAATTTTTATCTGAGAGATGTGAAAGATGAACTAGGACTGTAATGGGTAAAAAAGCAGCAGCCATTCTTATAAGCTGGGAGAGGGACACGTTTGGAAAATTTTTAAAAACTTTTAGGTTCAGGGGTACATGTGCATGTTTGATTTATAGGTGAATTGCATATAATAGGGGTTTGGTGTACAGATTATTTTGGCAACCAGATAATAAGCATAGTATCTCATAAGGTAGTTTTTCGATCTTCACCCTCCTCCCTCCCTCCACCCTCAAATAAGTCCCTGGGTCTGCTGTTTACTTCTTTGTGTTCATGTGTACTCAATGTTTACCTTCCACTTATAAGTAAGAACACGCAATATTTGGTTTTCCGTTCCTATGTTAGTTCACTTAGAATAATTGCTTTCAGCCCCATCCATGTTGCTGCAAAGGACATGATATTGTTCTTTTTCATAGCAGTGCAGTATTCCAGAAAGAAAAAAGAAAAAAAGAAATATTCCATATAGAAAATATGTACCACATTTTCTTTATCCAGTTTACCATTGATGGGCATTTAGGTTGATTCTATGTCTTTGCTATTTTGAATAGTGCTTCAATGAACATACATGTGCATAGTTTTTTGTTTGCAGTGTTCTTGTTTCTATCTGAGCTCAGGCATGATTACAGAGTGGTCATGTTTTTGTCTCATTCCATCATGCACACAAACTGAACTCAATTGAGGTCAGTCTTCTGTGAGTTTATGTTCATCGGGAGAAGACCATAGGCAGCTACCATATGACACCTCCTAGGGATGTTTTTTTTTCTCAGCAGGCATTTAGGTTGTTAATAGAATGCTACCCGTTGCCCATTCTCAGACTTTGGTTCAGATGGGGCTGACTCTGTCCCCCTCTCTATGGATAGCCACTTGACTTAGGTCTGATTGATGAGATTTCTGAATCTCTCAGTTTACAACGGTTAAGGAAAGAGTACTCGACCCAAGGTGGGCCAATCACCGCAAACATCCACAGAACTTTTGATGAAGCTACCTGGAAAAAGCTGTACTGATTTGATTAATGAGGCCATTTAGGCCTAGAGGTTACAAGGGTTAATATTTTGTTCTACCTCTTCACTAAGAGTTGCAAGCTTCTAGCCTAAGCAATAGGTCTTCCTGCTAAACACAAAACTAGGCTTTCTTAAACTGTCCATTTGCTTTGCTAAATTTGAACAGGAGTATGTACTTTCTCAGAATTGCTTATCTGTAGAACATCTACCTCAGAAATTAACAACTGTCCATTTGTTTTGCCCCATATATCACATTGTTTTTTTTTTTTAATTCCCTTTCTCCTAAACACCTGAGTGCTTATAACACATAAAAACTCAGCTAACTGCTAGAAGTCACAGCAGTCTTATTTCAGACTGGCTCTCCTACCATCAGCCAATAAAAACTTTCTTGTTGCTCCACTTTGGAAGTCTTTATTTGAGACTCCTTCAAGTAGGTGCTGGTGGCCATTTTTATTTCTGTATGGGAAGAGCTTTCTGTGGAAATGCGGAGGAAGCCAAGCTAAAACATGGAGAAAGAAAAATTATGATAAGGGAATCTGATCTTGTGAATACTTTTTCTACTCAAAGCCAAAAACACCTCTGAAATTCTTAGTTCCAAGAATTGATACATTAACTTTTTTGAGTAAAGTATTGCCTTGGGTTTCTGTTACCTCCAACATCAACGTACATCTCCATTCTCCTCACAGAAGCACTTTCAGGTGCATCAAGTATCTCCAATAAAAACCAGACTTGGATAGGAGAGACTTTATTTAGAAGGAAAGATGACTGCAAAGGGAATCTAGGAAACCTGTGTCTCAAAATCAAACAGAAAAGGCTTTTCTTCCATAGTATAAAGGAAGGGCAAGCAGCATTAAGCACAATCTTTTAAAGGGAAGCTGGACAAACAAAGGGAGATAACCAATGTGGTCTGCCTGGAAAAATACCTTGCTATGGTCAGTTGATTCCCAGGATAAGCTGACAAGGCAGGCACATTTCCCTTTTTAGTGTTAGCTAAGGCTTTGGGACAATCAGAGTTCAGGGTCCTATAGGAAAGAGAGAAGCCTAACTAAAATTTGATCAAGACAAAGTGGAGAGTAAGAAATGGACAATTGTGGGCACAGTCAAGTAGAATACAACCATTTTGGGTTCTGAGGATCCACCAGTGTCTTGGTGAAATACATAATAATGTTTTTTTTTTTTTTTTCTTTTTAAAGCTTTATTACATTAGGCTGCCAATTAAGAGATTTAGTGTTTAATCTCCAATTTCTTCAATTTAACAGACGTACCTGCTCCTATGAAACAATAGCGTATTTTAGGTGTTATTCTTTCATTTAAGAGAATATAAAACAAATCCTGAATCTATGAACAATGGGAAACAGAGTCATCGCAAAAATCTATGAGGATTTCTAGGGAGGGAGAAGGAAAGGAATTTATTGTCCCTGATGCAGTTTACACTGTAGCCTTCTCCTCCACAACTATTTGACTCCCATTGGTAATTTGAGCTCCAGCGATTCATTCCTGCCATTAAGGGGAAGAGGAAATGTCTCTCAACTTTCTCCATGAAATTATTTCTCTATTATCCCTGTTCCTGCAACCTTAACCCATTTATATGTGCTGAAGTTGGTGAGCGAGTAGCCTTACAAAATTTGTGTTTGCATATCCTTCTTTACAAACCCTGCATAGATGGTTTTCCCATGCTTCAGAATAAGAAGTTATTGGGTCTTATTTCCTTGTATCTTCAGATACAAATGAGTCTAAAATAGCTCCGTTTAACATTGTGAATGGATTATTCATACAGAAGTCAAAATAGGTAAATATAAACTGGAAAAATTAAAATTAAATTATCATATATAATATTTTTTAAATTCCACAGTTTCTGAATATACAGAGACTACTGTGATAAGAACAGGAGAGAGTAATTGAAAAGGTTGCAAAGAAAAAAGATTAGTTGATATTTCATTTTTTTATATGTCAATCACTGATTTTTTTTTTTTTCTAAGATGGAGTCTTGCTCTGTTGCTCAGACTGGAGTGCAGTGGTGCGATCTAAGCTCACTGCAACCTCTGCCACCCGGGTTTAAGCAATTCTACCTCAGTAGCTGAAATTACAGGTATGGGCCACCACGCCTGGCCAAATTTTTAATTTTTAATACAGATTTTAGTTCAGGTTTTCACCATGTTGGTCAGGCTGGTCTCAAATTCCTGACCTCATGATCTGCCTACCTCCACCTCCCAAAGTGCTGGAATTAAAGGTATGAGCCACTGCTCCTGGCCAATATGTCAGTCATGGATTTTTAAACACACTTTTTATATTTTTAATTCTCAGATCCACAGCATTCATACTAAGGATGATTTTATTGAACTGTTCATCATAGAGCATTAGTATTGTTGATAACAATGCAGTTTTTTTTCAGATCTACACCCACTGTGAGAATGTTATTAGGGTATATTATTGCTCTCATCCACCAAACAAAAGCTATCTTAATAGGTAAACTAATGAGAGATTTGTGAAGGTGTTTTGTATTTTACTCATAAATGTGACCAGAATGTCTGAATTGCAACAGAGAAAAAAAAAAAAAACCACTTAGTTTCTTCATAATAAATAAAAAGATCTGGCTTAATTTAACTGAAAGATAAGTGTGAATTAAAAAAAAAAAATTTGAGGCTGGGCACAGTGGCTCACGCCTGTAATCCCAGCACTTTGGGAGGCCAGGCAGGCGGATCACGAGGTCAAGAGATCGAGACCATTCTCGCCATGATGAAACCCCGTCTCTACTAAAAATACAAAAATTAGCTGGGTGCGGTGGCACGCACCTGTAGTCCCAGCTACTCGGAAGGCTGAGGCGGAAGAATCGCTTGAACCCAGGAGGCGGAGGTTGCAGTGAGCCGAGATTGCGCCACTGCACTCCAGCCTGGTGACAGAGCAAGACTCCGTCTCAAAAAAAAAAAAAAAATTTGAAACACTAATGTTTTGTAGTTGTTGACTGCTGAATTCTTTTTAAATTTTTAAAAAAGTTTTGTATTTCCATAGGTTTTCAGAGAACAGCTGGTATTTGGTTACAAGAGTAAGTATTTTAGTAGTGATTTTTGAGATTTTGGTTAAACACTATTATTTATTTAATATCAAATGGTACTAAATAAAAATCAGCAAAAATACATTTAACAGGTATTCAAAATAATACCCACAGAAAGAGAAATTACTGTATTAGGTATTAGAGGCACTACAATGTTTTTGTTTCAATAGAGTATTCCTTAAACATTTTCATATAGAAGAAGGAATATGTTACTATTGCCCAAATGATAGAGAATTAATCTATGATCATACTACCTTTTCACGATTCAGGCTAAAAATTAAGGCAGGTCTTTGCTAATGGATGAATTGTTCATTTTAGGGTTTTCCACTGGGAAGAAGAGAAAATGAGCTTAATTAGCAGAGTCTGGACCAAACTTTGCATATTTATATTATGCATTTCATAACTACTTCGGATATATTTTAATATGTTTTAATTAATTAAAACTATAGAAATGTGTATACAAATAAAAATTAGGACATGGAGGTAAAATTGTTCTTGTCTTTTTATGGC
Organism: Sapajus apella; assembly: GCF_009761245.1. Lineage (NCBI taxonomy): Eukaryota > Metazoa > Chordata > Mammalia > Primates > Cebidae > Sapajus > Sapajus apella. The sequence continues at coordinate 23,653,461 of NW_022436957.1, forward strand.
TATCTTTATTCATTCTTGTCTTTATGTGGCTGATGATGCAGCCAAAATGGCTGCCTCAGTGCATCATCAAGAATTCATTCTGTAGTTTTCATCTCAGTTAGATAATATTATTCTTCAACAAACTCATATGTGAAGCACTGTACTAAGTTTTATAGGGAGACATGCTTGCCCTCAAAAATCTAACAATCATTTAAAACATAGAGTAGACATAATGAACAGGTATAATCCACATGTATTAGCAAGCTTATAAAGATAAACCACAGATGAACTGATATTATTGAGGATTTTATACGTGGCCTTTGTATCATAACCATAAAGTCAAATAAAGATTACACTTTTGTATCCCTGTTTCTGGCTAAAGGTAGCATACCATAGAAATAATTATGCAAACAAAACAAAAACATACAAACAAATCTCGCCAGCTTAAAGTAGACAAATCTGGAATAAAAATTTGTCAGTGGGTGGACAAGGATACTTTTTAATTCTCTCTGAGTAGCAATTTCCTCCTTTGAAAAATGAAGTTATCCATCTTCTAAAACAGAACTATGCAGAGATCTGTGCATGGCACATAATATAAGCATTCTACAAATGTAGTTCTTATTATACTGCATATAGTAAAATGTGATGGCAATTACATAAGTGGTGGGTCCATGAAGGCACAAAACAACTTTTTCTTGAAAACTAACTAAAGAGAATAAAAAGAAATTAAAATAAGCGAGCATGTAATCAGCTCTAAACTAAAGAAGGAGGTCAAAACTTAAATTCCAAGCTTAGATGATATCATTTAACAACTTTGATTGTATTGACAAAGAAATTCTAGGCTCCACTTCTAGAAGAATAGTATAGAGTAAAGAAGCATGCAAGAAAGAAAAAGACTAATATATTCAGATATAAAAAGTGTACTTTAGGTATGAGGATACCTTTTCATAGAAACTAGGCAGAATGTCTCGCCACAGAACCTAGTGCACTGAAAGATATAATATGTGAAATGATTTGAAGAAAAATTCTAAGCTTACATTAGATGTTTAACCAATCCATAACATTTTTTTCTATTCATCTGTTTTCAGCTCTTTAGCTCATATCAAAGAAGAAATTTCATAGTGTCCAGGTAGCTAGTGAAGAAAGACAAACTGAATTTGATTACACCATTTTGGTGCAAGGAGAAAGTCCAGAGAGATTTCTCCCATCTAGCATTTAAAAATAATCTGTATACATGCTGTGTTAGTTCATTTTCACACTGCTTTAAAGAATACCTGAGACTGGGTAATTTATAAAGAAAAGAAGATTAATTGACTCACAGTTCTAAATGGCTGGGGAGGCCTCAGAAAATTTGCAATCATGGAGGAAGGCAAAGGGGAAGCCAGCACCTTCTTCACAAGGTAGAAGGAGAGAAAGAGAGAGAACAGGGGAAACTGCCACTTTTAAATCATCAGATCTCCTGAGAACTCCTTCACTATTGCTAGAACATCATGGAGGAATCCACCTCCATGATCTAGTCGCCTCCCACTGGGTCCCTCCCTCAACACGTAGGGACTTAATTCAAGATAAGATTTTGAGTGGGGACAGAAAGCCAAACCATACTGTTTGGCCCTTGGCCTCTCCCAAATTACATGTTATTTTCACATTTCAAAATGAATCTTGCCTTGCCAATAGCCCCCCAAAGTCTTGACTCATCCAGCATTAACTCAAAAGTCCAAGTCACAAGTTTCATCTGAAATAAGGCAAGTCCCTTCCAATTATGAGCCTATAAAATAAAAAACAAGTTAGTTCTTTCCAAGATACAATAGGGTACAGGCATTGGGTAAATGTTCCCATTCCAAATGGGAGAAATTGGCCAAAACAAAATGGCTACAGGTCCCATGCAAGTCCAAAACTCAGCAGGGCACTCATTAAATCTTAAAGTTCCAAAATAATCTCCTTTGACTACACATCATCCAGGGCCATAGTGATGCAAGGGATGGGCTCCCATGGCCTTGGGCAGCTCTGCCCCTGTGGCTTTGCAGGGTACAGACCCTGCAGCTGCTTTCATGGGCTGCCATTGGGTGCCTGCGGCTTTTCCAGGTGCATGGTGCAAGTTGTTGGTGGATCTACCTTTCTGGAGTTGGGAAGATGGGGGCCCTCTTCTCACAACTCCGCTGGGCAGTGCCCCAGTGGGGACTCTGTGTGGGGTCTCCAACCCCACATTTCCTCTTTGTGCTGCCTCAGCAGAGGTTCCCCATGATTTCCACTGGTGCTGCAAACTTCTGCTTGTATGTCCAGGTGTTTCCATACATCCTCTGAAATCTAGGTGGAGGTTCCCAAACCGCAATTACTGTCTTCTGCACACTTGCAGCCCCAGCACCACGTGGAAGCTGCCAAGGCTAGGGGTTTGCACCCTCTAAAGCAATAGCCAAGCTGTACTTTGGCCCCTTTTAGCCAGTGCTGGAGATGGAGCAGCTGGGATGCATGGCACCTTGTCCTGGGGCTGCAGAGAGCAGCATGGCCCTAGGCCAGGCCCAAAAAACCATTGGGCCTCCAGACCTGTGATGGGAGGGGCTGCTGCAAAGATCTCTGACATGCCCTACAGGCATTTCCCCATTGTCGTGGTTACTAACATTTGGCTCCTCATTATTATTTATGTAAATGTCTGCAGCTGGCTTGAATTTCTCCCCAGAAAATGGGTTTTTCTTTTCTACCCCATGGGCAGGCTACAAATATTCCAACCTTTAGGCTCTACTTCCTTTTTAAACATTAAGTTCCAGTTTCAAACCAACTCTTTGTGAACATCTATGAATGAACACTTTCAGAATAAGCCAGATCATTTCTTGAATGCTTTGGTGCTTAGAAATTTCTTCTGCTAGATACCCTAAATCACCTCTCTCAAGTTCAAAGTTCCACAGATCTCTAGGGTTGGGCAAAATGCTGCCAGTCTCTTTGTTAAAGCATGACAAGAATGAACTTTACTCCAGTTCTCAACAAGTTCCTCATCTCCATCTGAGACCACCTCAGCTTAGACTTCGTTGTCCATATCACTATCACCACTTTTGTCAAAACCATTCCACCAGTCTCTAGGAAGTTCCAAACTTTCCCTCATCTTCCTATCTTCTTCTGACCCCTCCAAACTTTTCCAACCTTTGCATGTTACTCAGTTCCAAAGTCATTTCCACATTTCTGGGTTATTTTTATAGCACTGCCCCACTCCCAATATCAATCTGTATTAGTCCATTTTCACACTGCTATAAAGAATTCCTGAGACTGGGTAATTTATAAAGAAAAGAGGCTTAATTAACTCCCAGTTCCACATGGCTGGGAGGGCTTCAGGAAACTTACAATCATGTTGAAGGCAAAGAGGAAGCAAGGCAGATTTTACATGGAGGCAGAGAGAGAGTGCACAGTGGGAACTGCCACTTTTAAGCCATGAGATCTCTGAGAACTTACTATCAGGAGAACAGCATGGGGGAAACTGCCCCCAAGATCCAATCACCTCCCACTAGGTTCCTCCCTCAACATGTAGAGATTACAATTCGAGATGAGATTGGGTGGGGACACAGAGTCAAACCACATCACATGCATTTCTCCAAAAAAAAAAATGTTATTCACACACTGATTCAGCAATAATAGGAGAAACAGAACAAACTGGGAACTATGTAAATTATAAAAGGAGGAGAAGAGAGGAGGACAAAGTGGAAGAAGAGAGAGGAAGAATAGAGAAGAAAGAAAGTATATCATTTATGAGGCCTACAAACATATGAAAAAAATGCTCATTACCACTGGTCATTAGAGAAACGCAAATCAAAACCACATTGTGATACCATCTCATGCCAGTTAGAATGGCGATCATTAAAAAATCAGGAGACAACAGATGCTGGAGAGGATGTGGAGAAATAGGAACACTTTTACACTGTTGGTGGGAGTGTAAATTAGTTCGACCATTGTGGAAGACAATGTGGCGATTCCTCAAGGATCTAGAAATAGAAACACCATTTGACCCAGAAATCCTATTACTAGGTATATACCCAAAGGATTATAAATCGTTCTATTATAAAGACACATGCACACTATGTTCACTGTGGCACTGTTTACAATAGCAAAGACCTGGAACCAACCCAAATGCCCATCAATGATAGTCTGGACAAAGAAAATGTGGCACATATACACCATGGAATACTATGCAGCCATGAAAAGGATGAATTAACGTCCTTTGCAGGGACATAAGTGAATCTGGAAACCATCATTCTCAGCAAACTGACACAAGAACAGAAAACCAAACACCGCATGTTCTCACTCATAGGTGCGTGTTGAATAATGAGAACACATGGGCACAGGGAGGAGAACATCACACACTCGGGTCTGTTGGGGGTGGGGGGTTGGGGGAGGGACAGTGGGGGGTGAGGAGGTTGGGGAGGGATAACATTGGGACAAATGCCTGATGTAGGTGACGGGGAGATGGGGACAGCAAACCACCATGGCATGTGTGTACCTATGCAACAATCCTGCAAGATCTGCACATGTACTCCAGAACTTAAAGTACAATTTAAAGAAAAAAGACAGGAAGGAGTCTGGCAAAAGAGAGAGAAGTGGAACATATCTTAGAAGTATTCTTTTTTTTTTTTTTTTTTTAAAAAAAAGGTAACAAAATGAAAAAAAAGTTTAGACAACCCTCCATAGTTTCAAGGAAATTAAAAAGAGACCTTCATCTAGGAAAATGAGGTTATGAATTCCAAGATGGTGCAAAACCAGGATGAGATAAAAAGAAAATTTCTAGAGTTAAGGAATTAAACAGAACATAAAACACACAAAAATCTAAAATGCACACAAACTAGCAAAGTGCAAAAACAATGCTGCAAAGATGTGAATCAGTTACCTAGAAGTGAGTACTGGTAAAGTTACAGAGAGAGTAAAAAGCAAGTACAATAGCTGGTCTGTTAAAAAGGAACAGAAAATAAGAGTTTAAAAAATATAAGTTTTTCTATAATGAAAGAAGACCCAATATTGAATCTGAAAGAGCTCACTCTGTACCAGGACAATTCATAAAGAACATCAATGCTAACATATATCCTAGTGAAATGACCAAAAATATCCTAGTGAAATGACCAAAAGTCCTATAAGCAGTCAGAGAAAAACTGGACCACTAAGATGGGGGTAACTGCTGAGACAAACTACTATTTATCTTCAAGAACAGTAGATGTAAAAAAGAACAATACAGGTTGGGCATGGTGGCTCACACCTGTATTCCCAGCACTTTGGGAGGCCGAGGCAAGCAGATCACCTGAGGTTAGGAGTTCAAGACCAGCCTGACCAACATGGAGAAACCCTGCCTCTACTAAAAATACAAAATTAGCCAGCATGGTGGAGCATGCCTATAATCCCAGTTACTCAGAAGGCTGAGGAAGGAGAATTGCTTGAACCCAAGAGGTGGAGGTGGCGGTGAGCCGAGATCGTGCCATTGCACTCCAGCCTGGGCAACAAGAGCAAAACTCTGACTCAAAAATGAATGAATAAATAAATAAGAACAATACCTACTGATTTTTTAAGCAAATAGCATTTATTTTTCAAACTTTTTAAAGTTAATAGGTATATTGTAGAAAATTGAAAACACAAGAAACAAAGAACACAAATGCATCCTTAATCAAAGCAGTTTACAGTTTAAAGTAAACTTCTAGTTCTCTGTGTGTTTGTGTGTGTATATATAAACAGTGAACATACATTTAGGTGATTTACCAATTAAAAATTCCAAGGCCATGACTATTTTAACAACCAAAAATAGAATATGCCAATTTAATGAGGAGAAAAATGCAATCGTTCCTTTCTCAAGCTCAAAAATTGTTTAAACAACAAAAATGACAAGCCTCTGGATTAAAAAATGTTGGTAGAATCATAATTAAAATACAGTTTGAGCGTGCCTAATCACAAAATCTAAAATCTGAAGTGCTCTGAAATCGAAAACTTTTTGAGTGCCACCATGACGCCACAAGTGGAAAATTCCATACTGAACCTTATGTGAGGGTTACAAGCAAAATGCATATGCACAACATACAGTTTATTTATCATCTGCAGTGGAAAAATGTACTTTCTCAGCCCCCTTCGGTTGCAGTATATCTTTTCTGGGGATTTCCAGATTCCCTCCTCAAGCATGCCCAAAAAGTTTAATGAAATGGCATGTATGCAGGCCTGACTCAACAATGGCAGTTTCTCCATGATGCCCTGCACAGGGCTAAAACCTATGTGCATTATTCACTGTATATTCTCTGTACTATGGTATAAATATATTATTGAAAATGTCAAAAAGGCCTGCAGTCATCCTAGTGGTAACAGTGATAAGAAAAAGAGGAAGCATTTATGTTTATATATGTCACAGAAAGTCAAGCTATTGGAGAAACCGGACAGCAGTTTAAGTGTGAAATATCTTACAGAAGAATTTGGTGTTCAAATGACCACCTTATATAACCTGAAAAACAGAAGAATAAAATATTGAAGTTCTATGCTGAGAGTGATGAACAGAAGTTATTTAAAAATAGAAAAACACTGCATAAAGCTAATAATGAAGATCTTGATCATGTACTGAACGGGTGCATCTGTGAGTGTTGCAGTGAACATGAGCCACTTACCAGTATGCCAATTATGAAACAAGCAAAGATCTACAATGGACTGAAATTTGAAGGAAACACTGAATATTCAACAGGCTTATTGCAGAAATTTAAGATATACACAGCATTACATTTTAAAAAATGTGTGATGACAAGGCATCTGCTGATCACAAAGCAGGAGAGAAATTCATTGATGAGTTTGCCAAGGTCATAGCTGAAGAAAATATGACACCAGGACAAGTCTATAATGCTGATGAAACATTATCATTGTGGCATTATTGCCCTAGAAAAACACTGGCTGTAGCTGATGAGATGGACAGTATAGGAATTAAGGATGTCAAGGATAGAATAACTGTACTGGGATGTGCTGATGCAGCAGGCACACCTAAGTGTAAGTGTGTTGTCATTGGCAAAAGCTTGCATCCTTGCTGTTTTCAAGAAATTCATTTCTTACCTGTCCATTATCATGCTAACAAAAAGGCATGGATTACCAGGGAAATCTTTTCTGATTGGTTTCATAAACATTTTCTACCAGCATCTCATGCTCTCTGCCACAAAGCTGGACTGCATGTCAATTGCAAGATTTTGTTTTTCCTTGACAATTATTCTGCTCATCTTCCAGCTGAAATTCTCATGAAAAATAATGTTTATGTCATGTACTTTCCCACAAATGTGACTTTATTAACTCAGCCATGTGATCAAGGTATCTTTAGATCAATTAAGAGTAAATATAAAAACACTTTCTTGAACAGCATGCTAGCAGTGCTGAACAGAAGTGAGGGTGCAAAAGATTTTTCAAAAGGAATTTAGCATGAAGAATGCCATATATGCTGTTGTTAATGCTTTTAATACCATGACTAAAAACACAATTGTTTTTAGTATAGCTTGCGACTGTTTTCAGTAATGGTGATGAACAAGGTGGTGACTTTGAAGGATTCCAAATGATGAAATTTTAAAAATTGATGTCTGACCTCCTTACATATGCAAAAAGTATACCTTCAGAGTCCAGAGTCTATCATGAAGGTGGAAGAAGTGGCTATTCAAGAAGTTTTTAACATCAGTAATGTGGCTCCAGTTATACATTTATTGACCAATGGTGAAACAGCCAACGTGGTTCTGAATCAAGGTGATCATGATCATAGAAATGATGAAGATGACATTGTTAACATTGCAGAAAGAGTGGCTATAGACAATCTGGTGAAAATGTGTGATTGTTTTACTGAAGGAATAGAACAGTGTACATTCATAACAGATCAGGAAGTCATGTCAGTTTATAAAATCCAAGAGAGACTTCTGAGACAAAAAACATTCTTAAAGAGGCAGATGACTCAGGAGGGAATATTTTTAAAAAGCCATCCAGCAGAATGCCTCCTCATCACTAGAGAATGCACTTCCTGGTCCCTCAACTGCTTCTGATGTTTCTTTATACCTAAAAAATGGAATACAACGTGCAATATCCTTTTACTCAAAACACAGCAACATAGATGGAGACTGAAAGCCTGCTGTTGTTGTTGTTGAACAGTTGCTATAGGTTTTCTGGTGTTGCCACTGTGCTGCTTAGTTACCCTGAAAAAATTTTCTACTGTATCAATGGTATGTAATATTTTTTTACTAAGTACTTAGGTATGAATAAGTTTAAGAAAATAACTTCTTATCAGGAGCACATAAATACAGTCAAGAATAATTGTGATGCCTAACAACCCCAGATTTTCTACATGAGTGGCTGAGATAGCAACACCTTTACTTTCTGATTGTTCGATGTACACTTTATTCCTTGCACAAAATTACCTAAAATATTGTATAAAGTTACTTCAGGCTATATGTATAATATGTCTAGAAAACAAATGAATTCTATGTTTAGACTTGGATTCCATCCACAAGATATCTCATTTATATGCTATTATCCATAATCTGAAAAAAATCCAAAATCTGAAACACTTCTGGTCCACAGCATTTCGGATAAGGGATGCTCAACCTGTACTGCATTGTCTTAATGTTCAGTTTAAAATGAGACACAACACAATGGAGTACAAGAGGTATAATGCTTCTAAAATAAGTCATTATTAGGTCTATAATATTAAAATAATAGCTAAAAGATGTTTCCCTTTAACTTTCCAACAATTTATTCATAAGAACAAAACTGTACTTATGGTCAAAAGAAATATACACATATATCCGTGGCTGTATATTATATACTTTTAACATATGTTATACATTTCTAACATCTATAAATACTAAATTTTGCAAATTAGGACTTAAGTTTGTTCATTATACACAAACAGAATTGACTAAATCATATAGATGCCATAAACCTATAACCAGAAATTGTCTTCTAAATAAGGACAATTTGGCCTAGAAAGTTTCTTTTTCTTACTCCTTTTCACTTCTGTCCACTGAATGGACAAGTGTAAGCATTTGTAATGCTAAGAGGTGATTTTAACAACTGTATTTCCCTAAGTTATTTTCAGAAGACATTCTTGAATATGAAATTTAACAAGAAATGAAGAAAAACTTACTAACTCTACTTTTGTCATAACTGACAACCTCTTTAAATTCTATAAAGACTAGATGTAAAATCAAAGCTGGTTAGTCCATTATAAACACCATAGACCAACAAAGTAAGATGACATATACAGAACATGGAGGACAAGTGTTTGTCTAAAATGATACAACTGTGAACACACTGCCACTAAGTCCTGAGTACTGTGTTCTCCTTCCTCTTGCCGGACCAAGTGCATAAACACAATGAGTATTGCTCCAAGAGAAGGTTTAGCCATTTCCTGCCTCAAAGATAAGATTTAATGTAAATTTCATATGAAAGTCTTATTTTACTACCACTAGTATAAATACATTGGACATTTCTAAATATTTAGAAAGTCTGCATATTTGAAATAAGAACTTATTTGTCCATTTATGCAGAGTGCCATTCAACAAAACTGCACACACAAAATGATGCTTATGGTTTGAGGTGTCTCCTAATTGTGCCCATCTTGGTCTTAAACCATGTCCTCCTCTCTTCACCCTTTTCACCACCAATTCAGTGGACAAGTATAGACAAGTGTATAGCTTAGAGGCAGTTGAAGAAATTTAAATTTATTTCCCAAAGTGTTTTACAGAAGACATGTTTTCCTATGAGTTCCAATACAAAGTGTACAATGTTTTAGCTTTCTTAATACAATTAAGAATTCATAGAATTCTTTAACACATAGATAATAGAGGTTGCAAAACTGGGATGTATTCATTGATTATGTACTTATAAATATTGTAAAACAAAATACAGCTCACAAGGGAAGTTTATTTTATTTCCAAAATATATGATTTAATCTGAAATGTAACAAACACAATTAACAAAATGTGTTATTTTATTTCACTGTTTTTGACATACTTTGTGGACCTCAGAACATGTAGAGACTAGATATTTCAAAGAAAAGTAACATTATCAACGATATAACAAAAGGGGAACCAATGCACAAAGAGATGATTAATGTTTTAAGTGATGGATTTACTAATTACTCAGATTTGATTATAACACATTTTACATATGTATCAAAATATCACACTATACCCCATAAATATGTACAAGTATTATGTCAATGAAAAACAATAGTAAAATAATTAAAATAAGAAAAAGTAAAGGAAATATTGTTTTGAGGGGTGTGTGGGGTTGGAGGGGAAAAATGCATAAACAGAATGCATTTGTTATAAAATGAAATATCTTCTAAATATGAACTCTTTTCTTTCTTCTCAAGTCCTTTTGCTCCACCTCCTCTAACCCACCAAACAAATATGTTCATATGTTGCTCCTGATGTCCCTTTTAGTGGTTATATTCCCAGAAGTCATTTCCAGAAGATATTTATTTTTAAGTGTTTTTTAAAACAAAAGGTCACGTACAAGACCAGACCTGTGATTTTCTAACTCTACATTTTTAACATATGTCAGCAACCTTTTTATTTCTAGAAGCCTAGATGTGGCAAAATAAGAATTTAAAGTTGTCTTTTAAAAGGTTGACAAAAATTGAGAGAAGTCTTTTTATAGTTATATGCGATAAGCCTTTTATAAATGACCTGAGCATCTTTCAAAACGTTGTTGGGCACTCCCTGCTGACCAAATGAAGTACCTTGTTCTAGTTTTTCTCTCGCCCACTCTCCAGGCCTGGTAGTAGGCCAACTGCTCACTTGCTGGCCACTGACTTCCTCCTGGCCTTGTCCAGGCTCTTCTCATCTGCTTGGACCCAACAAGGCCTGTTCTGTCATGGCCACAGCAAAGCAGGATCTATTTCACTTGGTACAGGGAGGTTGCACCAGATGCCTCGATCTGCATGTCTCCATTAAGCCAAGGTGGCTGAGCTCACATCCATGTAAGCTTCTTCTCACACCTCTGATGCCCCTGTTATTCTCCACAGTGTTCTGACATCTGACAGCTTCTTGGCCCCACTGCAGTAACCAAATGGCTGGACCCAGTCGGGATTCTGGGCAGCCAGGATCAGTGAGGCCACCACCATGACAATCAGGTCATCAGTACATATCATAGCTGCCTTCAGGCCTGGCATGGTCTCCAGCGCCTGGGCAGACCAGTGCAAGTGTCCCAAGTTCCCAGCACAAGGGCAGGTTGGTGGCCTGAAGGTCCCCAAAACCCTAGTGCACCAGCATGGTGGTGGTCAGAAAAGCCCCTTGAGGGACCAGCACGAAGGAAGTAGCTGGAAGGGCCCCCTGGGGCAACAGTGTGAGGTCCAGAAAGCAGCTAGAAAGGTCTTTGTTTCCACAGCACATGAGCAGGTGGATGGCCCGAAGGGCCTGGGTTTCTCAGCGGATGGGCATGGTGATGGCTAAAAAGCCCCAACAGGTTATACAATGGTTATACAATGATTGAAAGGGCTAGTGGGTCTAGTTAAGGGGTGGGCCAGTGACTGGAAAAGACTTGGGGGCATCAGTGTGTGGCATGCATGACTGCTAATAGAGCCTGAGGTTCCGCAGATCACAGACAGGCTGCTGACCAGAAAGGACCCTGGGGTACTAGCGCCCTGGAAAAATGTTAGCCGAAAGGGCAACGAGGTCTGAACGTATGGGCTCACTGGTGACTAGAAGGGAATCCGAGGTTCCAGCCTGCTGGATAGATGGTTGCTAATAGGGTTCCATACCAAACAGGCAAGTTGGTTACTAGAACAAAGGCCTGGTTACCAGAGCAGGAGAAGGATGATCACCAAAGCCCTTGGTTCACTAACATGTACGTGGCAGGTCAGTGGTAGAAAACCGAAACAGCCCAGTTGCCTCAGTGTAGGATGGGAGGTGACTGGAAGGACCAAAATTTACTCAACACATAGGCAGAGTGGTGACTAGAAGGTCAAGTCCAGGGCAAGAAAAACTGTATCTGGAAATTAATACAGAAAGACTTGAACTGGGACTATTGGAATGGGAATAGGAGGACAGTTGCACTAGGGATATGCTGAAAACCTAATTCAGAAACATCTCAGGGAAGGAATAGGCAAGCAAAGCTTTTATACGCAGATACCATGGGATAAGTGGCTGTGGAAGGAAGAAGTGAGTCCTAAAACTGCTAGCCAGAGGGCTTGAAATTACACAACTATATAAAATATTGCAATAAGGAGAATGTTGAGGTAAGAAGTGTTTATTTGTGTTTAAGCACAAGGCGGAGGTTTGGGACTGAGATGAGCAAAGCAGTTATAGTGCAGGATGTTCCCATAAAAATTAGCATCTGGCTGTCCTAGTCAAGCCAGTCTAAAGTTACGTCAAGCACAAAGTTTCATCAATCTTGGCAGTACCTTTCTTTTTCAAGACAGACTCAGCCAGATACTGTTCTTGAACAACTCAGGGATAAAGGGAACCAGAAACAGAGAATAGCTAAGTGAAATAATCCTCAGGGTAAATGCCTTCTTGGTGGGATTGTCCCTATAGGACCAGTTTAACCATCTGTTGCGCCAGGTGGCAGAGCTCAGTTGTTTTAAGGTCCTGCATTTGAGGCATTTTAAAAGAGTGGTGCCCAAAATGAAAATGATACATGCTATTATAAAAGGTTATATGAAAGTAAACAGCCAGGAGTTGAGCACTAAGGGTATCCAGTTAAGCAAATTCCAAGAGGCTGATAGATGAAAATCTTTTGATTATGCAGCATTGCTCATTGAGTTTCTGGTACTCTTGGTAATGTTGTTCACAGTATTTGTTACCTCACTTATAAGGATATGGATTGCATGATGATTCTACTAGACTTTCTTAGTGTCTCAGACAGTTGTCCAGTGAGAAATCTAGCCTATGCATAGTCTGCCATGGAAATGAATCCTTTAAGGTATATATCAAGTTGTTTGGGCTTTAAGTAACAGTGCTCCTTCAGATCTTGGGGAAAAGGCCAGCGATGGGTTTACTTGGAATTTCTATAAGGATCTGGGTAGCCATGTTTTATAGTTCTTGGTGATGTCAAGGCAGGAGGGAGGGAAAAAAATTGGAAATGTTAATTTGTGTAAGGTAACCAGATATTGAAAGAAACTAGAAGAATGGAAAATTTGCTATGGGTTGACAATTTAGAATCTAATCCAGTTTACAGGTACGTAGCAAAACTGTTTTCTTCAACAGTGGGAATAAAAATCAATTGAGTATCTACACCAGACAAGATAGAATTTGCATATCCATCAGTTACAAAGAGGTAAGTAGCTGAAAGACAATAAAAAGGACCAAAATCTTATAATCCATAAAGGTGGGCTATAGGTTTTCTTTATTGTATATTTTTAAGGTGTGCAACATGATGTTTTGATATAGATATACATAGTGAAGTAATTACTGTAGTCAAATAAATTAACATCTGTATCTCACATAGTTCCCTTTCATTTTTGTGTGGTAATAAGTATCTAAACTTTACTCTCTTAGCAAATTTCCAATATACCATACAATATTATTAACTATAGTTCTCATATTGCACTTTAGCTCTTTAGGCTTATTCATCTCACATAAGTGCAACTTTGTACCCTTTGACATATATCTCGCCATTTCCCCTACTCCCTATTACTATGACTTTTGTATTAGTCATCTGTATTAGTCAGTTCTAGCATTGCCACATCCCTGGTAACCACTTTTCTACTCTCTGTTTCTATATATTCAATTTGTTTTAGATTCCTGATTAATGAGAGATCGTGTAATATTTTTCTTTCTCTGTCCTGTTTATTTCACTTAGCACAGTATCCTCTAGGGTGATTCATGTTGTCACAAATGGCAGAGTATCTTTTTAAGGGCTGAAAAACAATATGAATATTATTCATCCCTAAAAAGAATACTCTGCCATTTGTTCATAATCTTATGGAATTATGCATATATATACCACTACTTCTTTATCCATTATATATCAACAGACATTTAGGTTATTTGCATATCTTCATTATTGTGAATAATGCTGCAGTGAACAAAGAAGTGCAGATGCCTTTATAAAGTGGTGATTTTATCTCCTGTGAGTATATACTCAGAGGAGTGATTGTTGGTTCATATGGCAATTGTTTTTCCAGGTTTTTTTGGAAACTTACAAATTACATTCCAAAACTGATATACTAATTTACATTTCCACCAACAGTGTACTAGAGTTGACTTTTTTTTCCACATTCTTGCCAACACTTGTTGGCTCTTCTATTTTTTTTTTGTAATAGTCATCTGTATTAGTGAGTTCTAGCATTGCTATTAAAAATACCTGAGACTGGGTAATTTATAAAGAAAAGAGGTTTAATTGGCTCACTGTTCTGCAGGCTGTACAGGAAACATGATGCTGACATCTGCTTGGCTTCTGGGGAGGCCTCAGGAAACCTACAAACACAGCAGAAAGCAAAGTGAGAGCAAGCACCTCACATAGCTGGAGCAGGAGGAAGAGAGGGAGGAGGTGATACACACTTTTAAACTATCAGGTCTCACAAGCGCTTACTCACTATCAGGAGAGTAGCACCAAGGGGCACATCCACCTCCAGGATACAATCACCTCTCACCAGGCCTCACCTCCAACATCAGGGATTATAATTGAACATGAGATTTGGGTGGGGTCACAGAGAGAAACAATATCACCATCTTAACAGGTTTAAGGTGATGTCTCATTGTGGTTTGATTTGCATCACTTTGATAATTAGTGATGTTGAGCACCTTCTCTCATACCTGTTGGTCATTGATATGTTTCTTTTGGAGAAATATCTATTCAGGTCTTTTGCCCATTTTTAAGTTGGGTTATTGGTTTTCTTTCTATTGGTTGGTATGAGTTCCTTATATACTTTTAATATTACCCCCTTATCAGATATACAATTTGCAAATGTTTTCTTTATTTTGTTGTTCTGTGGCATGCAAATTCTGGTAATGTCAATCAAAAAAGTTTTATACAAAATATCTATAACATAGCGATTAGCCTTATTTTCAGAGAAAAGTGGATATCTCATTCATAAAAATGAATAAGCACAATTATTACACAGGAAAAAATCTTCAGATGTGTAAGAATCCTGAGACATAACACACCATAAGTATATCAAGTATTTAGTTAGAATATACCAAGACTATATCAAGGATATCAAGTAAAGAGATTCAGTCAGTCTGGAGTAGGTCCTAAACAACAGTATATGAAAACTCCATAGGTTAGTGATATGAATCCCCCATTGAAAACCACTGGTCTAGAACATACTAGATTGAATTTTAAGAAGTAAAACTGTGACCAAGTTAATGTTTTTAAAAATAACTAAAGTTATCAGTAATAACACCATACTGTTGTATAATATTAGGCAAAATAGCACCAGTACTCTGGTAAATAGAAACATCATGGACAGCAACAACACGGAAAATTCTCTAGGAACTTCATGTAATTTCTGAACTATTTATGTTAATAAATTACTCAACATAGATTTGACCTAAGAAAGGCTAAATGTCTCTTCTGATTTGACAACCCTTCCTATGCAACTCATAACATTTCAAATAAACCTAATTATTTCTAGCACTTCTCTTTGTACAAGGTGAAAGAACAACTCCTTTGTGATTTTCCAGGGACTTTCTGGGATGCAAAGGAAGTTTTAGGTGCTAAAGATAACATTTAAGATCCAATTTAAGGAAGACAAAATGCCAAAATTTGTCAGGAGGTTTGAACACTCTATTAAATAGAATCATGGGTGAGTGGAAAACAATACTGGGTTACTTATTTAATCCAAATGACAATGAAACAATTTAAAAGTAAATATAGGAGGTAACATGATTGCAGAAAACATTCACATTTTCAAATGGGATAGGAGGCTGGCTGCAGTGGCTCATTGCTATAATCCCAACACTTTGGGAGGCAGAGGTGGGAGGATTGCTTGAGCCCACGAGTTCTAGACCAGCGTGAGCAAGATAGCAAGACTCCATCTCTAACAAAAAATAAAATATAAAAAAAAGAAAAAAATGTGAGATGAATTTTTTTCTTAAATAATCAAGGACGTAATAAAGTCAACATAAAGCATCAGAAATTATTCTGATAAGAGATAGACTATTTACCTTCAAAGCAGAATACTTAAAAGGTAAAGGAAAACCTTTTCCAACCTCTTAAAAGAAGATCAATAATTCATGAAAATATTATCATTTTGAGAGAAAAGCAAATTCTAATTTTGTATCAGTACATTTGACACTAAAGTGCTTTCTAAATATTATCAACAAATATATCAACGTTTGTTTTGACCACTGCAAAATTCTCTTTATCTGACTTTTTATAACTTTTTATATCTATTCAGGTTTTATCCTATGCTTTTTTCTTTACCATTCTGGAACAACCAGTTTTTTGACTTAGGGCAAAACTATTCTCTTTTTCTTAATAAAAATATATTCTGCCTACCTTGCATATGTATACTATGTTGATTATAATTTTTACCATTGATAATTCTGTTTTACAAATAAACTTAGAGGTAGATAACTGTGAACTATCTGGCATACATTGGTATTTTGTAGCAGACTAGCAAAGCTTCAAGATACATGTTTAACAACTTTTTTGTTGTCATTACACAAAGGATATAGTACTACATCCTTAAAGTACAATTTCTTAATTTGGCAAAAATGAAAACACTAACAAATCCATGTATATATGTCCTTAAAATTATTTGTAGTACGATTTCAGTATTTTGTCTCATTTTTAATGATCTACATATGTAATGAATATTTATTAATTAGACTAATTTAGATAAGTCCAAGGTTTTCAGCTACCTAAACAGCTTGAAACTATCCTTTTTTTTATTTGTATAAATTTGAAGGGTACAAGGCCAGGTTATTTTTTGTTACATGGATATATTGCATAGTGTAGTGAAGATGTCTGGGCTTTTAGTGTAACTGTCACCCTAATAACGTACACTATATCCATTAAGTAATCTCTCATCCCACATTTCTTTCCCTCCTTATCTTGCAACAGTCAGAATAACTACTATTAAAAAGTCACAAAATAACAGATATTGGTGATGATTCAGAGACAAGGAAACACTTATACATTGTCAATGGTAATGTAAATTAGTACAACCTCTCTGGAAAATAGTATGAAGATCTGGCAAAGAATGAAAAATTTTTAAACACCTGAATAGAGATAGAATTCATATATCATACAGTTCAGTCCCCTAAGGACACAATTCAACAGTTTTTAATATATTACTGATTTAAAAAAATTACACTAAAATTTCTCTTTTAACCACTTTTCAGGGTACAATTCACTGTCATTAAGTACATTCACAATGTTGTACAACCATTACCATTATCCATTTGCAGAACTTTTTCATCATCCCAAATAAAAACTCCGTACCTAATTAACAAGAACTCTTCTTTCTATCCTCCCCATCCCCTGGTAACCTCAATTACACTTTCTTAGTCTATGAATTTGCCTATGGGAGGGACCTCATATAAATGGAATCACACAATATGTGTCCCTTTTTTTGGTCTGGCTTATTTCACTTAACACAATATTTTCTAGGTTCCTCCCTGTTGTAGCATGTATCAGAAATTCATTCCTATTAATGGCTGAATAATATAATGTTGTATGCATATACCATATTTTATCTGTTCATCTAGATGGACACTAAGATTTTTTCGTCATTTTTTTCTTTTGTGAATCATACTGCAAAAAAACATCTAACAATTAAACAGAACATCTAAATATTAAACAGAACAAGTATCTGAATATCTGCTTTAATTTCTTTGGTTATACACCTAGGTGGAATTGCTGAGTCATTAGTAATTCTATGTGTAGCTTTTTGAGGAATTGCCAAATCATTTTCCCTAGCAGTTGCATCATTTTACCTTCTCACCAGCAATATATGAGGGTTCCAATGTTTCCACATTCTTGCTAACACTTCTTAGTTTCCATTTGTAAGTTTTAAATATAGCTGTCTAAGCAGGTGTGAGGTTCATTGTGGTTTCGATTTTCATTTCCCTAATGACTAATGTTGCACATATTTTCATGAGCCAATTGGCCATTTGTTTATCTTTTTTGAATAAATGTGTATGCAAAATTTTTACTGTGATGTTTGTTTGTTTGTTTTAGAGTTGTAGATGTTGTTTATATATTGTGGAGATTTAACCTTATCAGATCTATAGTTTCCAAATATGTTCTCTCATTCTGTAGGTTGTTTTCACACTCTTGATAGTGTACTTTTGTGCACCAAAGTTTTTAATTTGATGGAGTTCATTATCTATTTTTCTCTTTTGTTGCTCATGGTCTTCCTCTGCCAAATCCAATGTCACATAAATTTATTTCTATAATTTCTTTTAAGAGCTTTATGGTATTAGCACTTATATTCCGATTGTTGCTTTATTCTGAGTTAACTTTTGTATATGGTGTGACGCAGAGGAGTCCAGCTTCATTCTTTAGAATGTGGAAATCCAGTTGACCATAGCATCATCTGTTGAAAAGACTATTCTTCCCTTGTTGAATGGGTGTGGCACTCCTGTCAAAATCAATTGCCATAGATGCATAGGTCAGTTTTTGAAATATTAGTTCTGTCACATTGGCCTATATGTCTATCCTTATGGCAGTACTGCCCTATTTTTATAATTGTAGATTTGCAGTAAGTTTTGAAATTTGAAACTATGAGTCCTCCAACGTTTTTTTCAAAAATGTTTTGACTATGTGTATCTCTTGAAATTTTATATGAAGTTGAGGATTGGCATTTTCACTTCTTCAAAACAAAAGCTGTTTTTATAGTGAATTTTGATAGAGATTGTGTGGAACCTGTAGATTGCTTTGAGTAGTATTGACACCTTAACAATATTCAGTCTATTCATGAATCCAGGATGTCTTTTCATTTAGTTAGGATACTTTTTGAGCAATGTTCTGTATTTTTTCATGTACAGTTTTTTTTCACCTAATTGATTAAATTTATTCCCATGTATTTTATTATTTTAGACACTATTATAAATGAATTGATTTCTTAGTTTCCTTTTTAGAGTTTTTATTCCTGGTGTATCAAAGTGCAAGTGAACTTTATGTTTTGATCTTGTACCCTGCAACTTTACTGAATTTATTAGGTGTAACAGTTTTCTTGTGGATTCGTGTTAGTCCATTTTCAGACTGCTATAAAGTCATACCTGAGACTGGGTAATTTATAAAGAAAAGAGGTTTAATTGACTTGCAGTTCCGCATTGCTGGGGAGACCTAAAATTATGGCAGAAGGCAAAGGGTAAGCAAAGACTTTCTTCACACACTGGCAGGAAAGAGAGATTGAGTGTGTGAGCACAGGAAAAACTATTTATAAAACCATCAGATCTCATAAGAATTCACTCACTATCGTGAGAACAGTATCAGGGTAACTGCCCCCATAATCCAATCACTACTCACCAGGTATCTTCCTCAACAGCTGGGGATTACAATTCAAGAAGAGATTTGGGTAGGAACACAAAGCCTAACCATATCAGGATTCTTTAGGATTGTCTATATAAAGGATTATGTCATATGCAAATATAGATAGTTTTGATTCTTCCTTTTCAATTTGAATGCCTTTTATTTCTGTTTCTTGTCTAAATTCTTTGGCTGGAAATTCCAGTAAAATGTTAAATAGCAATGGTGAAAGCAGATATCCTTGTCTTGTTCTTGAGCTTAGGGGAAAAGCTTTCAGTCTTTTAGCATTGAGTGTGAAGTTTGCTATGTTTTTTTTTTTTTAATAAACATACTTCATTATGTTGAAAAAATCCTTTTCTATTTCAAGTTTTTTAACATTTCTTATCATGAAGAATTGGTGAATTCTTTTCATGTCAGTGGAGATGATTATGCATTTTCCCCTTTGTTCTACTAATGGGATGCATTAAATTAATTGATGTTCTTATGTTGAACCACACTTGCATTTCTGGGTTACATTCCACTTGGTCATCTTGCTTTATGAAATTGCACTCCTGTCTTCTGGCTTCAGTATGGAAGGTCCCCAAACACATGGTAACAAGATTTACAGGATGATCAAACTTGGTCTGGGTATTGATGAAGGTGACCCTACTGCTGATGATACCAGTGCAGCTGTAACTGAAGAAATGCCACCCCTTGAAGGAGATGATGACAAATCATGCATAAAAGAAGTAGGCTAACCTCCATCTGAGGGATGACTTACCTGTTCAATACTCTACAATTCTTCTGATAATATATTTTCAAGGATGTTTTTCTTTATTTTTGTTAACATAAAAAATTCTGTAAGGCATAATAACAACTACTTTAAGGGGAAGATAAGATTTCTGTCTACTTCTAAGTGACGCTGTAATACCTTAGGCACTAAAGCAGAGCTAGTAATGATTTCTTAGTTTCACACTGGGTTATTTTAACAGATTGAGGTAACGTGTGTTGTAAGATGTATGTAACATGATGCTAACTTTGTGGTCTAAAGTGTTTAGTTCTCAAGCCAGATTCCTTAGTAGATCAAATCTTGTTATCAAAGTGTTTCTGAGGTATACCTTGATATTTAGAAGAAAAGTATTTGTTACATCTTGTAGGATCTACTTTTTGAACTTTTCATCCCCTGTAGTTGCTAATTCTGCATATACTA
Organism: Sapajus apella; assembly: GCF_009761245.1. Classification (NCBI taxonomy): domain Eukaryota; kingdom Metazoa; phylum Chordata; class Mammalia; order Primates; family Cebidae; genus Sapajus; species Sapajus apella. Next base: position 23,674,018 of record NW_022436957.1, read on the forward strand.
GTCCTCTAGAAATACGTTAAATTGAAGCAACTTGATGGAAGCAACTCTCCACAGGGCTTGTTTTCCAAAGAAAAGTATTGTTTGGAGGAGCAAAGTTATAAGCCTACCTAAGCATGTCATAAAAGCTGTTCAAAAACAACTCAGACCCAGTCTTGTGGATGGAAATGTAGTGCCTGAGTCACATTCTGCTTAAATATGTAACAAATACAGGTTAGTTAAAAGAAAAAAAATCCACTGGGTCATGGTTTATAATCCTTTAAATGTGGTGTTGGAGACAACCTACAGAATGGGAATGATACGGTTTGGCTGCGTCCCCACCCAAATCTCATCTTGCATTGTAATAATCTCCACATGTCAAGGGTGGGGCCAGGTGGAGATGATTGAAACATGGGGGCAGTTTCCCCCATACTGTTCTCATGTTAGTGAATAAATCTCATGAGATCTGATGGTTTTATAAAGTGGAAGTTGCTCTACACAAGCCCTCTTGCCTGCTACCGTGTAAGAGGTGACTTTGTTCCTCATTTGCCTTCTGCCATGATTGTGAGGCTTCCCCAGCCATGTGGAATTGTGAGTCAATTAAACTTCTTTCCTTTATAAATTATTCGGTCTCAGGTATGTCTTTATTAGTAGCATGAGAACAGACTAATACAGGGAGAAATATTTTGCAAACTGTGCCTCTGATAAAAGTCTAATATCTAGCATCTGTAATATAAGGTATGTAAACAAATTTACAAGAGAAAACTAAACAACCCAATTAAACATTGGGTAAAGAATATGAACAGACACTTCTCAAAAGAAGACATTTATGTGGCCAACAAGCACATGAAAAAAAGCATAACATCATTGATCATTAGAGAAATGCAAATCAAAACCATAATGAGATACCATCTCACACCAGTCAGAATTGCTATTATTAAAAAGTTGGCTGAACACAGTGGCTCACGCCTGTAATCCCAGCACTTTGGTAGGTCAAGGCAGGTGGATCATCTGAGGTGGGGAGTTCGAGACCAGCCTGGCCAACATGGAGAAACCCCGTCTCTACTAAAAATACAAAAAATTAGCGGGGCATGTTGGTGCATGCGTGTAGTCCCAGCTACTAGGGAGGCTGAGGCAGGAGAATCACTTGAACCTGGGAGGTGGAGGTTGTGGTGAGCTGAGATCGTGGCATTGCACTCCAGCTTGAGCAATGGGAGTGAAACTCTGTCTTAAAAAAAAAAAAAAGTAAAAAATAAATGCTGATGAAGTTGTGGAGAAAACAGGACACTTACACACTGTTGGTAGGAGTGTAAATTAGTTCAACCATTTTGGAAGGTAGTGTGGTGATTCCTCAAAAACCTAAAGACAGAAATACAGTTTGACCCAATATTCCCATTACTAGTATATACCCAAATAAATATAAATCATCCTATTATAAAGACATATCCACATGTATTTTCATTGTACCACTGTTCGCAATAGCAAAGACATGGAATCAACCCAAATATCCATCAATGACAGACTGGATAAAGAAAATTTGGTACATATATCTCATGGAATACTATGTAGCCATAAAAAAGAATGAGACTATGTCCTTTGCAGGGACATGGATGGAGCTAGAGGCCATTATCCTTAGTAAACTAACAGGAACAAGAAAGAAATATTGTGTGCTCTCACTTATAAGTGGGAGCTAAATGATAAGAACACATGGACACATAGGAGGAACAACACCCACTGGGGCCTATTGGAGGGTGGAGGGTGAAAGGTAGGAGGAGAAAGAGAATCAGGGAAAAAAACTGATGGATGCTAGGCTTAATACTTGGGTGATGAAATATTCAGTACAACAAATCCCCATGACACATGTTTACCTATGTAACAAACCTGCATATCCTTCACGTATACTCCTGAACTTCAAAGTTTGAAAAAAAGTGTGTTGTTGAATTTGGCTTGCTAGTATTTTGTTGAGACTTTTGCAGCTATATTCATAAGGAATACTGGTCTGTAATTTTCTTTTTTGGGGGATATCATTATCTGGTTTTGGTATCAAGGTAATGCTGGCCTCCTAGAGTGAATTAGAAAGTGTTCTCTCCTATTTTTTGGAAGCTTTTTTAAAAGAGTGATGTGGCAAATTTATCTAAACATAGCAATATTTACAAGAACTCTATTCAAACTTATGATGAAAAATGTAAAATGTCCATTTAAAACTGTCCAAAACAGTATAGATGTACTCAAAATTACTTTAGGCAGAACAAATACATTTGAAGACTAGATTAGCTTTAATGTAATTCAAACTTTGAGAAACTGTAAGAACAGAAATCCAAGGTTCATAGATTCATTCAAATGTTTACTGAGCACCTGATATGTGCCAGGTAGTATTCAATATGCTAATGATATAGCAGGAAACAAAATAAAGATTCTACCTTATGCATTTATATCCTGATAAGGAAAGAGAAATAATAAGCAAGTATTCATGTAAATGTATAATATGTCAGGTAATAAGTGCTACAGAGAAAAATATAGCAAAAAAGAAATAGGATGAAGGGTAATGGGAAGGATTGCAATTATATGTAGAGTGAAGAAGGAAAGTGTAACAGCTAAGGTGACTTTTCAGCAGAGACATGATGATGAATGACGACTGATGTAGGCAAGGTAGCCATGTGATTATCCTCTATCCAGGTTGGGGGAAGAGATGGGCATTTTACTCTGATTGAAAACAAAAGCCATTAAAGGATGGAGGCACAAGAGAGTTCTTTTAACAAGATCCCTACATACTAAAGAATGAGGGTACAAAAATGGGTTTAGTTAAATAATTTTCATTTGAACTAGCAACTTTAAAGGGCAAAACCATTTCAATTTAGGTTTATAGAAAATGAAAATATAAATGTACTTATTGTCCATTAAACATAAGGCAGTGAGTTACTTCTAATCCAATTTATTATACAGCTAAATAATTACAAGTTTATATTAGATTTTTATTTTCACTATGAAAACATTGGTTAGCTCCTATTATTAATATTTCTGCCTTCAGTTGCTTAGCCCTGGGTTTAGCCTATCAAATGGAAGCAATGCACATATGAGGAGTACCAGCTTATAGCAGTTACTATTATATAATTCCAGGAACAATGCCTAGGATATTTCAAAAATCAAATTTAAATCTTAAAAGAAGGCAGAATTAAACCAGTAAAGTGGTTTTAAACTTGTTTTTTAATAGCAGAATTCTTAAAAAAAAATCTAAAATTGAACTCCATAGCTACAAGAGGTATTTTACTAATATACATTTATTGCATAGACTCAGATTCATAATTTTTACTAATGAGAATAATTTGTTCTGATGAAATATAAAAACTTTAAATTAGTTGTCAGTGTTATGTCTATTCAGTATCCAATGTATTTCTGTATTTTGTCGTACATATCCAGTATTGAGAAAATTCAAGGAGATCAGAAACTATCTTATTATATCTGTTTATGATTACAGCCACTTAAGAATTTGCCTTTTAATTTAAGGCTACTCATTGCTTAAAAGATTCCAGTTGCTTGAAAGAAAGTTAGAAAAATGTTTTTTTTTTTTTAAGTTCATTGTTACAGTATTTAACTGCATATATTCTTTAAGGGGTGATTATTCAATCTAAGAAAATAGATTTTGGAAGCTTTTGAGAAAGATTGGTGTTAACTTGTCTTTAAATCTTTGGCTGAATTCACCAGTGAAGCCATCTGCTCCTGGATTTTCTTTTGTTGGTAGGTTTTAAATTACTGATTAAATCTCTTTACTTTGTATAGGTTGATCAAGATGTCCATTTCCTCTTCAGTCAATTTAGGTAACTTGTGGATTTCTAAGAGTTTGTCTATTTCATCTAGGTTAGCTAATTTATTGGGATGCAACTTTTCATACTAGTATTCTCTTATCATCCATTTTTTTTTCCTCAATGGTCATTAGTAATGCTCCCACTTTCCTTTCTGATTTTAATTATTTGCATCTTCTCTCATTTTTCTTTGTCACTCTGGTTAAAGGATTGTCAATTTTGCAAATCTTTTCTAAGAATCAACTGTTATTTTCACTGATTCTCTGTATTGTTTTTCTATGCTGTTTCATTTATTTCTGCTCTAATCTTTATTATTTCCTTCATTCTCCTAACTTTGGTTTTAGTTTTCTTTTCCTAGTTTCTCAAGGTATAAAGTCAGGTTATTGATATGAAATTTTTCTTCTTTTTTATTAGTAGACTTAATTGTTACAGCATATTAAGGCTTATAGATAAACGGAGAATAAATTACAGAGCTTCTACTGCTTCCCCATCCCATACACACAGTTTCCTCTATTATTAATATCTTGTATCATTGTTGCACATTTGTTTCCATCGATGAGTCAATATTAATACATTATTATCAACTATAGTTCACAGTCTGCATTAGGGCTCACTCTTCGTGTTATGCATTCTATGGGATTTCACATATGTATAATGACATGTATCCACCACTACAGTTTTTTAAATGTCATATATATGACATTTGTAAATAATATACATAAATGTCATATATATGTCATATATATGACATTTAAAAAACTGTAGTGGTGGGTCTCACTATGTTTCTCAGACTGGTCTCGAACTTTTGGCCTCAAGTGATCCTCCTGCCTCAGCCTCCCAAAGCACTGGGATCAGAGGTATGAGCCACCACACACAGTCACCATCATAGAATAGTTTCACTGTCCTAAAAATCCCTTGTTCTTCACCTCTTCATCCCTACTTCCCTTTCTCTGAGACCTTGGCAACTATTAATCATTTTATTGTCTGCATAGTTTTGCCTTTTCCCGAATGTCCAATCATTGTTATCATATAGTATGCAGCCTTATTTCACTTACCAATATGCATTTAAGGCTTCTCCATGACTTTTCAGGACTTGATAGCTCATATTATTTGTATTGCTGAATAATATTCCATTGTATCGATATACCGTGGTTTGTTTATTCATTCACCTATTGACAGACATTTTGGTTGCTTCCAAGTTTTGTCAATTGTAAATTAAGCTGCTAGAAACATCTGTGTGCAGATTATAGCATGGATATGTTTTCAGTTAATTTGGGTAGATACCAAGAAGGACAATTCCTGGACTGTATGGTAAAAGTATGTTTAGTTTTTTAAGAAACTGTCAAACTGTCATCCAAAGTGACTGTACTATTTTGCATACCCACCAGTAATGAATGAAAGTTATTGCTTCATATCCTCTCCAGTATTTGAGGTCAATGTTTCGGATTTTAGCCATTCTAATTGGTGTGCGGTGGTAACTTGTTTAAACTTGCAGTTCCCTAATGATATAGGATGTTGAGCATCTTTTAATATGTTTATCAGCCATCCTCCTTGGTGAGGTGTCATATCATTTACCTATTTTTATACTGGAATGTTTGCTTTCTTAATGTTGGGTTTTAAGAGTTCTTTGTGTAATTTGGATAATGGTCCTTTATCAAATATTTTATTTGCAAAAATTTTCTCCCAGTCTGTGGCTTATCTTTTCATTCTCTTAACAATGTCTTTTACAGAGCGCTTTTAAATTTTAATGAAGTCTAACTTATCCATTTTTTCTTCTATGACTCATGCTTTTGCTGTTGTATCTTAAAAGTCATTGCCAAAACCAAGGTTACCTAGATTCTGTACTATGTTATCTTCTAGGAGTTTTCATATTTTTTGTGTTTTACATTTCTCTCTTTGATCTATGATCAAATGTGTTCTAGTTGACACAGCAGGCAATAGGCTGATGGCAAAAAAACCCTTGGATTAGCAGCATGCCAGCCGGGTATAGCCGGAAGAAGGCCAGAACCAGCCTAGTGGGAAGTCTGATGCCTGAAATGTTCCCTGGGGCACTAGTTTGGTGAACAGTGGCCAAAAGTCTCTTGCTTTATTGGCTTGTAAGGCATACTGAGGTCCAAAAGACTCTATGGTACCCCTAGGAGAGGCCAGTACTATGACCTAAAATGCTCTCATTTCAACTACACATGGACAGTCTGGAAGTCAAAGAACCCTAGCTTCCTCAGCCAGAGGATGGGCTGGGGACAGGCAGAAATACCCCAACCCTACATTGTGAGGCAAAACGGTGGCCTGAAGTTTTCCCAACACACAAGAACTCTGGAGGTAGAGTGGCTGAAAGGGTTTCCAAGGCACCACTGTGTTGGAAGGATGATTTACAATAGGTCCATAATTCCATAGTAATGAAACTAGTGCCCATAAGGGCTCACTGGAATCTAACCTGTGAGCAGTCTGGTCTCAAGAAAGGTCGAAGGGGGCATTAAGTACCAGGGGAGAATGTGTTTGGAAGTTCTCTAGGGTACCAGTATGCTGTAAAACACATATCTAGAAGAGCCCCAGGGTCCTAGAGGTAGGGATGTACTCAATGCCCAACAGATTCTAGGCTTGACAACCTAGAGAGAAGGTTGTGGCCTAAAAGCTATGCAGTTGCCTGGCACACAGACAGACTGGGGACCATGAAGACCCAGGGACCCTTAAGGACCGGGCCATCTGGTATTCAGAAAGTTCCCAGGGACAGAATTTATGGGAAAGTCGGTGACCAAAGTGTTCCAGTTTCTATTACAGATGGGTAGCTGAGGGCTAAGAGGGTCATTGGTTACCTAGAGCCATGCCTGTGGGTTTTCTTTTCCACATAATAGGGGTAGGCTAATTGCTGAGAACCTTTGGTTTCCAGGCACACAGGATGATGCTGGGAAAGAAGGAACTCCACAACCCTAGCAAGTGGGCATGTTGATGGTTAGGTATTTTCACAGGTTCTCTTGATAGGAGAAGGGTGGACATATGGTAGCAAAACGAACTCACAGTACCCCTGCAGTGACCTGTACTGTGACCAAATATGATTCAGTTTCAACAACAGGCTTGCAAAATGATGACTGGTGATACCTCAGGTCCTTGGCATGCTTGTGTACTGTGGGCCAGAAGGAACTACAGAAATGTCTAGAGCTGAAAAGCCCTTCATGACACCACTGTGTTAGGAGTACAGGACCAAAAGGGGCACCAGTGTGCAGGAAGCATGATTCTCAAAAGGGCTGTACATTCTACTGCACAGGATCTGACTACTGTTAGCCACCCATAGAACTCCAGTGCATGGGCACTCTGGTCACCAAAAGGGCTTACTGGGCAGCAGTGCCAGGGCAGATAGTATCCAAAAGTATGACCTGAGGCACCAGTGAGGTGACAGGCTTATGTCAGGAAGTCCTGGACCTTGAAAGGGTTCAATAGACCCAGGCGGAAAAACTTTGTCCTGCTGACAGTCTAGTAGGAGGAACCCAGGTTCCATCACATAAAAGACCTATAGATGAATGGAGAAAGAAAATGTGGTACTTATACATAATGGAGTACTACTCAGCCATAAAAAAGAAAGTTTCTTTTGCAAGTCATTTGCAACAACGTGAATGGAACTGGAGATCATTATGTTAAGTGAAATAAGCCAGGCTCAGAAAGACAAACATCACATGTTCTCAGTTACTTGCAGAATCTAAAAATCAAAGTAATTGAACTCACGGACATAGAGGGTAGATTAATTGTTACCAGAGGCTGGGATGGTAGTTGTGGGCTGGGGTGAGGTGGGGATGGCTAACAATTACAGAAAAAAAGAGAAAGAATAAATAAGACCTTCTATCTGATAGCATGATAGAGTGACTACAGTCAATAATAATTTAATTGTACATTTTAAAATAACCTAAAGAGTGTAATTGGATTATTTGTAACTCAAAGGATAAATGTGTGAGGAAATGGATATCCCATTCCCCATGTTGTGGTTATTTCCCATTGCATGCCTGTATCAAAACATCTCATGTACTACATAAATATATACCCCTACTGTGTACTCACAAAAATTTAAAAAATAAATAAATAATTTTGTTTTAACAAAAGAAGGATCCTGGACACCCTTGTGAGGTGTCCAGTGACAGTGGCCAACAGTCCTCAAAACTCCCAGGCTTGTGGGCTTCCTGAACACATGAAGCGCTAAGGGTTCCTGTGGCGGATATCAGTGCCCTGACCATAATCACTCTGCTTCCATTGCAGGCAGGCCGGCAGGTGGCTAAATAATCCTAGGTTCCCCAGCACACACTCAGATGTGCTAGAAGGAATTCCAGAACTCAGGGAGTTGGGAAGCCTTGTGACCACAAACTTCCCCAAGTCACCACTGTGATGAAGGTACATCAGCCAAAGATATTCTAAATCACCAGCTTTCTGGATGAATTATTGACAATAAGGCTCTATATTCGACAGCACAGACGATAGATGGTGCCTATAAGCTTCCCTTGTAACCTAGTGCGAGGCTTTCTGGTAACTAAAAAGTTATCCAAGGCACAGTGTGAGGGGACACTGTATGTCGAAGTGCCTTTGGGGCACCACTTTGTTTCCAGGCCATGGGGCCACAGAAGTTAAGATGGCCCAAGACTGAAAGTGCTTTCAGTTCTACATCTCGCAGGATGTTTGATACTCCACAAACTTTTATTTCCCTAGCACACAGGAAGGCTGGAAGCAGAAGGACCCTCATAACCCTCAGAGAAGGATTTCAGCTGGCCAAAACTTTCCCAAGGATATCAGCTTGGTGGCCAGATAGTGAACAAAATGGCTCTTGATTCTTCTGCTTGTGTGCTGGCTAAGGGCTGGTAGGATTCATGGTTTCCCTAGTCTGTCCTATGGCCAAAAGTGTTCCACAGCAGACAGCAGCTGATTACAGAAACTCCTTGATTCCCCAATACACGGATAAGGTTTGGTTGATAGATACCTTGTAACCCCAGGTGGCTGAAAATTTGGTGATCATAAGGTTCCCCAGGACACCAGTGAAAGGGAGTGGAGATATGGTGACAGAAAGGGCTCCCTCACAGCAGCACTTTAAACAGATTATTGCCAATAGGGCCTTATATTCCATATTTTTGTGCCTCCATAGCACAGGTGGAGGCTGGTGTTCATAAGTGCACCTAGAAACCTATTGTGAAGGCTATCTGGTCACCAAAAGGGCCCCAAAAGGACCATGCAGTAGTGCATGGGCAGAGTTTCTGGAAGAGTCCTGGGAAGGCAGAGGGTGGGATGATGCAAAATTCAAAGATTTCCATATCCCACAGGATGGCTAATAGCCAATGATCCCTGTTTCCAAACACATAGGACTTAGTAGAGGGCAGAAGGCCCCCTTGGACACTAACACATGAGAAGTACCTTGGCCAAAAGGGTACTAAGGTCCATAGCACACAAGCTGGCTTATGGCCAACAAGGCCTTGTGTGCCATGGCACAGGAGCACGCTAGTGTGCCCATAAGTGGCCCCAGGAACCTAGTGTGTGGGATGTCTGCTTGCCAAATGGGTCAGTAGGACATCAGTGTAAGGGCAGGAGTTTCTAAAAGTGCCCCTGAGGCACAAGTGTGCTGGTAGGGGGTGTCCAGAGGAATCCCAGGGACAAAGAAGGTGGGATGATCAATGTCCAAAGGGCACTAGGTGCCACAGCCTATAGGGACAGTGACAATCAAAACAGTACATAGTTCCCTAGCACACAGACAGGGTATAGGGACCTGTGGAACTGCAGTGGGAGGGCTGGCTGGTGGTTGGCATGTCGCTAGAGATACCAATGCATGGGAAGGACAGTGGAAAAGGGTTCTAGGTTTCACAACACAGACATTGATTGAAGGCCAGAAAGGTCCTTAGTTCCCCAGTGAGAGACCTGTGCTGTGACTGAAAAGGTTCTAATTTCTGCATCACATGGGCAGGCTAGTTGCTGAAGAACCCTCAGTTACCTGAAGAGAGGACAGGATGGGGGCCAGAAGAAAACCACAAATCCTAGGTAGTGGAAGATCAGCTGGCTAGGGAGTTTCCTAGGGCACCAGAACGATGGAGGTACAGTGTCCAAAAAGGCCTCAGAGCACCAGCATTCTAGATGGGCTTTTACTAATAGAACCAATGTTGTATGGCAGGGGAGTTGGCTAGTGCCCATATGAACCTCCAGGATACCAGTGAGGAACGGTCTGGTCACTGATGGAGTATCTAGGGCACCAGTTCATGGGGAAAACCATGATCAGAAGTACCCTCAGGATGCCAGCATTATGTCAGGCATGTGTACCTAAGAGTCCCTGGCCTGCAGTGCATAATATGGATTAAAGCTAAAAGGGATCTAAGTTATACGACATCCACAACAATTCAGACTGCTACTAGCCTTGAATCTTTATACCTTCAATACAAAGGTAGGCTGTGGAGGCTGGGGAGGTGACAGGACTCTGGAAACCCTAATGGGCAGGCTATCTGGTGGTCAGAAGGCTCCCCAGTGCTGTGGACAGACCATACGTGAAAAGGTTTGCTTCCTCAGCTTGTGGGCTAGCAGAGCATCTATGGGGCCCACAGTTCTGCAAGAGGCCAATACTATGACTGAAAGTATTCTCTTTTTCACAGGAGGCAGCAGGGTGATCCCCAAAGAAACCTCAATTCCCCAGTAAACAGACAAGCTGGGTGACAAAACGAATCTAGGCACCCTTTGTGACAGGATGGCTGGTGGTTGGAAGGTTCCCCAGGGCACATGTGTGCTGGAGGTTTAGTTTCCCATGGGCAGGGCACAGTTGCTCAAGCCTGCAATCCCAGCACTTTGGGAGGCTGAGGCCACCTGAGGTTGAAAGTTCAATACCAGCCTGGTCAACATGGCGAAACCCTGTCTCTGCTTAAAATATAAAAATTAGCCAAATGTGGTGGCACATACCTGTAATGTCAGCTACTTGGGAGGCTGAGGCAGGAGAATTGCTTGAACCTGGGAGGCGGAGGTGGCAGTAAGCCGAGATCGAAGCACTGAACTCCAGCCTGGGCAATAGAACAAGACTCTGTTTAAAAACAAGAAGAAGAAGACGAAGATGAAGAAGAAGAAGAAGAGGAGGAGGAGGGCCTTGTGTTAGTTTGCTAGAGTTGTCATAACAAAATACCACAGATGTTGTGGCTTAAACAACAAAAATGTATTTTCTCACAGCTCTGGAGGCTGGAAGCCTAACATCATAGTGTTGGCAGGTTTGGTTCCTTCTGTGGGCTCTCTCCCTGGTTTGCAGATTTCTGGGCTTGCAGATTCCTTGACTTGCAGCCTTTTCAATGTGTGCCCTCACTTGATCTTTCCTCTTTGTGTACAGGTTTGTGTTCAAATTTCCTCCTCTTAGAAGAACATTATTATCTTATATGACATTAAATCATATAGGATTAGGGCCCTATATCAGCCATATGACCTCATTTTATTTTTATTAATCCTTTAAAGACCCCAATTCTGAGATACTCGGTATTTGGACCTAAACATGAATTTTGGAGGGCACAACTCAGATGATAAATATCCCCTTGTACTAACAATCTGGATAAATGGTTGTCAATGGGGTCCTATGTTTTACAGCACAGGAACAGGCTAGTGCCCATAAGGGTCCCTAAGACCACCATGAGTGGGCAGTCTGGTCACCAAAAAGGCATCCAGAGCACCAACGTGGGGACAAACTTTGACTGGAAGTGCTCTGCCAGCACCCTGCCAGCCATGTGTCAGTTAAGAGTGTCAAATCTAAAGAAGGTAGAATGGACTGAGAATGAAAGGACTCTCAGTTCAACAGCAGGCAGGGTGCTGGTCAGAAGAGTACTTGGTTTGTTACAATCCAAACTCCCAGCAGAAACTAGTATAAACAGCCTTGTACATAAAAGGACCCTTACATGCTATGGAGCAGGCTGGCTGGTATTTGAAAGTTCCACAAAGATGTTAATGAAGGGATGCCAGTGGCTGAAAGATTACTAATTTTCATTGCACACTGGCTAGTTAAGGATAGAAAAGGCCATCAGTGTCCCCAACACAAGGCCTATTGAATCACCAAAAGGATTCTGGTTTCATCACACCGGAAGACTAACGGGCAAATAACCTTTGGTTCTGCAGCACACAGACTCAACAGGAGATGAAATGACCTCTGGATATCATGCTGATGGGAAGTGGCTGCCTGAAAGTTTCCCCTGAGCAGGAGTATTAGGGGTATGGTGGCCAAAAGGGGCATTAGTGTGCTGAAGAGCTGGCTGCCAACTGGAAAAATATTTCACAGCTCAAAAGCAGACTACTGCCTATAAAGGTCCCCATACTACTAGAATGTGGGTACTCCTCTTGCTGAAGTGGCATCCAGGACACTAGTACATGGGCAAACTGTATTTAGATGTTCTCTCTGGTCACCAACATTCTGCCAAGCAAGTGTCCAGAATGGCACCAAGGTAGCACAGGATGAGATGGAATGATGCCCAAAAGGCTGATTCCATAGCAGACTGGACAGCCTATGAACCCTCATATCACCAACACAAAGGCAGCCAGGGTTGCAGGGAAAAAAATGGAATCATAGGGAGCAGGCTGACTGTTGGTCAAAAATTTCTCTAGGGTACCAGCTCCATAGATGGATGGTGAACAAAATGGCTTTTGCATTCTCAGCTTGACAGCTAACTGAGAGCTTGTAGAACTCATAGTTTCCTATCTGGAGGCCAGTAATATAGCTAAATGTGCTCTTGTTTCCACACAAGTAGAGGAAAAATTGGCAAAGAGCTTTTAGTACCCTAGCATGCAGACAACCTGTGAGCCACAAGGAAAGCCAGAAATCTAAGGAGCAGAAAATAATATGGTGACTAAGGGTTTCTGCAGGGCATATCCCAGATGGAGATGCACTGGTGAAAAGGGGCCTGTGCACCTGTGTTCTGGATGGATGTTTGTCAAAAAGGCCCTGTATTCTACCACATGGGAGCAGGTTCTGAGGGCTACCCTGGCACCCAATGTGGAGGCAGTCTGGTCACAGGGTCCAGTGGGCAGCAGCACCAGGGCAGAATGTGTCTGGAAGTGTTCCTGGGGTGCCAGCACCCTGTCTGGTACAGCTGCAAAGAAACACCCAGGGTCCTAGGGCTCAGGATGACTGGATGCCAAATGGCCCAGGTCCACAGCATGTGAGGGAGAGTGATGGGCAGAAGGGTACACAAGAAAGGTAGGGATGGACCTGATGTCCAATGGGGTCTGTGTTCCCAAACCTATAGAAAGGGTGATTAATGATCAGAAGGGGATGTGGTTACCCAATTTTTTAGGTAAGCTAGAAGCCATAAGGACATGTGGAATTCCAGGGGCCAGGACAGCTGGTGTTCTGAAGTTCCCCAGGCACACTAACATGTGGGGAAGGAAGTGACTGAAAGAGTTCCAAGATTCATTGCACATGGGGCAGCTGAAAGCAGGAAGAACCAATGGCTTGCCAGTGCGAGGACTGCCAGAGACCAGAAAGATTTTGGATTCCGAATTGTGAAAGCAGGCTGGTGGCTAAAGAACCTTCCCAAGCATGCACAATGACTTATGACCAGAAGGGAGTCCTGGAACCCTAATGAAGGAAGATTCGCCAGGTTATTAACACCAAAAGATTAACAGTGTAAGGGCCTGGATGATCACCAGAACTTTAGCAGAAGGTCAGATTGTTGGTAGGAAAATTCCCTAGGGCACACTCGTCAGGGACAGGTGCTGGTCAAGAGGGATCATGATTCCTAAACTTTTAGTCTGCCTGAAGGACCAAAGAGTTCATGGTTCCCTTGCAAGATGGTAGGGCTATGACCAAATAGTCTCTTTTCCACCTAGGATGGGCAGACTGGTCCCTAAAAAACTGTTGGTTACCTACGGCATACACAGGCAAGGGCTGACAGGAAACCTGGGACCATAGTTGGCAAGAAATATGATGGTCAGAAGGTTCTACAGGGCACTGCAAAGATGGAGATGTGATAATAAAAAGAGGTCCCTGTGTCCCAGGGTCAGGATGGATGGTTGCATCCTGACCTGTGTTCCATTGTATGAGTACAGGTTAAGGCCCATAAGGGCTCTCCTGAACCCAGTGTGAAGGCAATCTGGTCCCAGAAAGGACCTGGAATGCCAGTTCCCTAAACAGTATGCGTACAGAAGAAGAGCCCATGGGCTCATATAGGTCTGAATAGGGATGGACATGATGCCCAAGGGGACTGGATTTCCCAGTTCACAGGGTTTGGGTGAGCATAGTGGGCATGAGGACACACAGAACCATAGTGGCAGGCTCAGAAGGATATCAAAAGTTCCCCAGGGACACTAATGAGTGGGAAAGAGCTATACCAAAAGGAACCTGGGTTCCATGGCAAGCAGTGTAAGGTAGGACAGGACAGACCATTAGGATCTTGATGCTAGGCCTGTACAGTCAGTGGAAAGGATTCTGGATTCTACATTGTGCAGACAGGCTGGTAGCTGAAGAAACTTTGATTCCAAGGAAACTCTGATGACTCTGGGTCAGAAGGTGCTACAGAATCCTAGCAAGGGGTCACACAGGGGATCAGACAATTCCCCAGGGAACCCACATGGTTAACTTAGTAGAGGAAAAGGACAGTGACTGAAATGACTCTTATCCGTGAGAGCAGAGTACCCATGCTTCCCCAGTATGAGGTGTATAGAGTGATCAAACTTGCTCCAGTTCCAACAGCAGGCAGGTAAACTCATGACCAAAAACCTCTCAGAACCTAAGCATGGCCAGGCAGGAAAGAACCCAGAAACTTTATGGCCAGAAAGGCCCTGAAGTCACTAAAACCATGAAGTACAGGTGGCAAAAGGGGTCCCAGAGCGCTAGAGTCTTGTTACCATGATTTTCAATTAGGGTCATATATTCTATAATCTGTGATCTTGCTGTGTGTCTCATAGGACCCCCATTCACAGTCAGTCTGGTGGCAAAAATTTCTCCCAAAGGAGCAGTGCCGGGGCAGAGGGTGTCCAGAAGTCCTCTGTCCCTGCCCCTGGCACCCGCAGAGTAGCTGACTTGTGTCCAAAAGGATGCTGTAGTGTAGGATATTGAGACGGACCCAGGCTGAAAGCCTTAGTCTTGCTGACAACCCTAGTAGGATAAGCCCCTGTTTCCATCCTAAAAGGATTATATGAGGACATGAAGGATTTCTAGAACACTGGCAAGAGCAGAGATTAGTGGCTGGAAGCTTTCCTGGGGACACTCACAGGAGGGATAGACAGTAGCTGAAAAAATCATGATTCCTAAGATTGTGAATTCACTTAATGCCTAAAGGGCTCATGGTTCTCCTGCAGAGTGCCAGTGGTCTAACGGTAAATGCTCTTCTTCCACCACAGGAAAGCAGACTTGTCACAAAAGAAACTTTGTTTTCCCAAGGGCATTAACATGTGGGCAGTCCAGTGACTGAAATAATTCCAGGCTCAATTCCATACTTGGACTAGCTGAGGACCAGAAGAAACATTAAGTTCCCCTGGCCTGTCCAGTAATCAAAAGGATTCTGGAATCTGCATCATTCAGGTGGGCTGATGACCAAAGAACCTCCGTTTCCCAGGTACATGAGATGATGGGGCCAGAAAGAGCACTGGGACCCTAAATAAAGCGGCACATCCGTGGTCAGAAGATTCACCAGGATACACGCACCAGGGGAAGGGTGGTGGTAGGGACTAAAGGATCACTGGAACCCTAGTGAGCAGTCTGACTATGGATAGGAAGAGTCTTAGGGGTGCACTTGCAAGGGACAGACAGTGGCTGAGAGGGGTCACAACTTCTGAACTTGAAGCTTGGCTAAAAGCAAGAAGGGCTTATGGTTCGCTTGCCCAATGAAAGTGCTGTGACCAAAAATGCTCTTCCTTCCAGCTCATGCAGGTAGGTTGTTCACCCCTAGAGGGTTGAGGCCAACAAGAAACCTGGAATGCTAGCTGTCAGAAGTATGATAACCACAAGGTTCCCCAGGGCACCACAAAGAGGGAGGTATGGTAGGGAAGTGGTTCTGAATGGATGGTTACCAACAAGACCCTGTGTTCCACACCACAGCACAGGCAAGTGCCCATAAGGATTCTCCTGGAACCCAGTGTGAAGGCATCCTGGCTTCACAAAGACTCTACAGGGCAGTGGTATCCCAGACAGTATGTGTTCAAAAGAATCCTAAATGTCCTGAATGTCAGAACGGAGATGGACATAATGCCCAAGGGGTCTGAGTTCCACAGCCTAAAAAATGTATGATGGTTGCAAGCATACATTGTTCCCCAGCTGATGGGCAACAAGTGTACAGACCGTAAGGACATAGGGAACCACAGGTGCTAGCCCAGAGGGTGATCAGAAGGTCCACAGGGATCTTGGTACCATTCCAAATAGGGTCACAGGACTGGAAGGGTCATAGGCTTCCCTCCCCAAACCTCTCCCCCAAGGGCTGTTCTGTGACTTTGATTGTTCTGATCTTGGCATCATGCAGCAGGCTTGCCAGATGACTTGATTGGAAGGAGCTCTTGCCAGGCTTGCTGGATGACTGGGTTGGAAGGAGCTCTGGAACCTTAGCAAAGGAGGCCTATTGATGGGCTGGAACATTCCCAGTGTACCTGCACTGAGGAAAGTACAATGGCTCAAAGGGATGAGATCCTTGAGCCAAAATATCCCACTGTGCCCCAGTAAAATGCCTGTACTGTGAGCTGGGGGATTCCAGTTACAAGAGCAAGCGGGCAAACTGGTGTCTAGGCAATCCCTTGGTCCCCAGCATCCTGGTGAACTTTGGGTGAGAAGAACCCCCAGAAACTTTTAAGGCCAAAGGGCCCTCATGATACTAACACTATATAGAGTACAATGTCTAACTTAGACCGGTGACACCAATATGCTGGAAAAATAATTCCCAATAGGGCTGTGTATTTCACAGCAGGGTATCTGGCTATGGCTCTTGGAACCCCAGTTCAGGGTCAGTCTGGTCTTAGAAAGGGCCACAGGGCAGCAGTGCCAGGGCAAATGCTGTCCAGGAGTGCCCTGTAACTAGTATGTGCCCAAAGAGTCCCTAGTTGTGAGAGGACAAAATAGATCCAGGCCAAAAGGCCTCCCACCGCTAATGACCTATTGCAAGAAACCTGTGTTTCCACCACATAAGGACTACTTGGTGGTCCTGAAGGATCCCCAGAACTCTGGCAAGAGAGGAGGCTGATGGCAGAAAGGTTCCCTGGAGCAGCCACAAGAAGGGTAGATGGCTGCTAGTGCTCATAATTCCTGAAGTTGCAGCTAACTCAAGGCCTGAAGAACTCACATTTTCCTTGTCCTAAGTCAGTATCCTAAAAATATAAATATAAATAATAGAAATACTCTCCTTTAACCACAGGAAGGCAGGTGGATTACATGAGAACTCTCATTTCCCCAGAGATACAGGATGTGTGACAGCAGGAATCTAAAAACCCTAGCTGGTGGGAAGTCTGGTGGCCAGAGTTTTGAGACAATGCCCTGGTGGAGGGGCAGTGGAGAAAAGGGGCCCCAGTACTGGAGTGCTGGATGGATGTCTGCTTGTATTAGGCCATTCTGGTGTTGCTATAAAGAAATACCTGAGACTGGATAGTTTAAAATAAAAGAGACTTAATTGGCTCACAGTTCTGCAGTCTGTATAGGAAGCATAGTGGCATCTGCTTCTGAGGAGATCTTAAGAAGCTTCCAATCACGGCAGAAGGCAAAGGGGGAGCAGGCATATCACATGGTGAAAGCAAGAGTAAAAGACAGAGTGGTGGGGGAGGTGCCACACGCTTTTAAACGACCAGATCTCCTGTGAAACCAGGGCCACAGCTCACTTAACACCAAGGGGATTGCCCATTTATGAAGGATATGCCCCTTTGATCCAAATACCTCCCACCAGGCCCCACCTCCAATATTGGGGAATACATTTCAACATGAGATTTGGTTGGAGACAAATATCCAAACTATATCGCTCCCTTTAGGGAATTGTGATCCACGGCATGGATGTAGTCTAGTGCCCGTAAGGGTTATCTTAGAACCCACTGGGCAGACAGCCTCGTCTCAGAAAGGGCTTGCATGGCATCAGCATCAGTGCAGAATGTATCTGGAAGTGCTCTTGGGTGCCAGTGTCCAGGCAGGGTAAGACTAGAATAATGGACAGAGACCTAGAGGTGGGGATAGACATTGTAAGGGTTATTGCCTAGTCAAAATGAGGAAACTGAGGCCGGAGTAAGAATAATAAATGCCAATTTATTCAGCTCCTGGGCGAGGTTCTATGGTCCTGGGAAGGGGCCAGAGAAGTCGCGCCTGACTTCCAGAGGCGTGGGGTTTTATAGCGTGCGAGGGTGTGAGGGAACAGGACGTGGACGGGGCATCTGCTATTGGTAGGCGGGCGAGACTGCCGGTGAGCGGGCCGACCCGAGGGAAGTGGGGCATGGGGGCAGACTGCTATTGGGCGGGCTTGGCAGGGCTTCTTTTAAATTTAGGCGGGTTTTTACAACGGCGGGCTAGGTGCAGAGTGCAGAGTCTAGTGTTGAGTGCACACTTGGGTGCAGAGTGCAGAAGTGGGCGTTGGGGGAGCTACGTGGCGAAGCTAGATGCTGAGTGTGGGGCTTGGTGCTGAGCGCGGAGTGATGATGTAGTTTGCAGGCGCGGAGAGGGATGGACGTGTCTGAGCTCCCGGCGAGGCAACCGGCCTTACAGACATGACATCCGGTGGGTTCTGGGTTCTGAAGCTTGTAGGGAGGGTGAGGGGTGCAAGGGTACAAGATGCCCCAACTCACAGTCACACTGGGACCATAAGGATGCACGAAACCTAGGGACTGGGCCAGCTGGTGTTCAGGTCTCCAGGAACACCAGCACTGAGGCAGGTATGTGATCAAAAGAGTTACAGATTCCATTGCATACAGGCAATGAAGATTGGACGTGACATAGATTTTTTTCAGTACAAAACCTGTCTGGTAACTGGAATTGGTTCTGGATTCTGCAATATAGAGGTAGGCCAGTGGCCTACGAACCTTTGTTTTCCAGGTAACCCAGATGCTTCCGGGCCAAAAGGAGCACCGGAAACCCAGCAAGCGACCATGTCAGCAGTAAGAAGGTTCCTTTGCGCACCCACACTGGGGACGGGGGATGGGGGCGGGGGCATAGGGGAACAGGAAGGAATGTACGGGTACAGAGTGTGGTCAAAATTGCTCCAATTTCTGAACGCCAAGTCCCCACAATACCCCAGCATGAGGCCTGTACTTTGACAAAACTTGCACAGGTTTCTACATTAGAAGAACTTATGAGCAGAAAAACAACAGATACCAAGCATGTCTGCGGACTGTGGGCAGGAATGATCTCAGAAACTTTTAGGGCCAGAAGGGACCTCTTGACATTAATGTCGTGGAGTACGGCTGCCAAAAGGCGCCCCATGGCAGCAACATGCTAGAAGTTTGGTTCCCAATAGGGCCATGTATTCCACTGCACAAAAGCTGGTTAGGGCCCGTGGAATCTCATGTTGTGGGCATTCTGGTCACAGAAAAAAAATGGTTCCCAGGGCAGAAATTCTTAGGTACATGTTGTCCAACAGTGCCCTCCTAGCAGCCCCAAAACAGTAGCAGGTATGTTATTTGGAAGAGTCCCGGGGTCTGGGAAAGCGAGATAGACTCAAACTGAAAGGACTCGTGCTACTTAAAGCCTAAAAGAAGGAGCCCAGGGTTCCACCGCATAAGGACAATCTTGGGGGCATAAGGATCCCCGGAACCCTGGGGAGATGGCTGACTGGTGACTGGAAGATTCCAGGGCACCTGTGCGAAAGACAGACGGTGGTCTAGTGGGCTGGGCTCAGGATTCCCTAGATGGCTGGATGACCCCGAAGGTTCTGAAAGAATCATATTTCCCCTGGAAGAAGCCACTATCGGTATTGGAAATGTTACTTACATCGCCGGCGGGTCAGCGGGTTGCAGAACTTCCAGTTCTCCAGTGCTTGTACAGGCTTGTGGTAAGAGGCGACCCGGAACCCTAGCTGGTGGGAAGTTTGGAGGACGGAAGATTTCCCCAGTGCACTAGCCGGATGGAATTAAGGTGACCAAAGCTCCCCCACTCCGGAAGAATGAGAGCCAGTAGATCCCTATTACCCACGGAAGGGAGCAAGTTATAACCTGTGAGGCACCCCTGGAAACCAGTGCGCGTGCAGTCTGGTTTCAGAAAGGACTCTTAGGCCCCCAGGCGCCAGGACTGAAAGTGTCTGACATGCTCTCGGATGCGACTGAGGTGGCAGGTAAAAGTCTGAAAGAGTCCCAGATTCTGAGGGTGAGATGGACCCAGGCCAGACGGGCTAGTTCTGCTGATAGCTAGGGGTTCCGCAGCAGCCGCATCACAGAAAGGGTCCCCTAAGGCCCCTTCGTATGGGCAAGGCGATTGCTGCCAGGGCCCTGGGTTCTTTTAGGCTGTCTTAGGTAAGCAGTCGGATGCTTCGAATGCTTTTCGGACACCAGTTCTTGGTCATTCTGGTGCCCCTGAGGGTCTGGGTCAGCATCTAGAGGAC
Source organism: Sapajus apella (assembly GCF_009761245.1). Taxonomy (NCBI): domain Eukaryota; kingdom Metazoa; phylum Chordata; class Mammalia; order Primates; family Cebidae; genus Sapajus; species Sapajus apella. Next base: position 23,694,254 of record NW_022436957.1, read on the forward strand.
TGTAAATTAAACTGAAGGACCACTGGCCACCTGTGCCTCGTCAGGTTGGTGCTGCAAGGACCATGTTTCCCCATAGGGAATTTTTTTTTGGCGGGGGGGACAGTTTCACTCTTGTTGCCGAGGCTGGAGTGCAATGGTGCGTTCTCGGCTCACCGCAACCTCTGCCTCCCCAGTTTAATCGATTTTCCTGTCTCAGCCTCTCAAGTAGCTGGGATTACAGGCATGCGCCACCATGCCCGGCTAATTTTGTATTTTTAGTAGAGATAGGGTTTCTCCATGTTGGTCAGGGTGGTCTTGAACTCCCGACCTCAGGTGATCTGCCCCCCCCCCCCTCGCTCCCCACCAGCCTCCCAAAGTGCTGGGATTACAGGCATGAGCTATCGCGCCTGGCCCCCATAGGGAATTTTTTGTTGGCTTCTACTTTTCTGGGATCATTACATGAGAGCTAGATAATGACTAGAAAGTGCCCCTGAGCCCCAGCACGGACAGTGGCTGTTCCTTATGTACGCTTTGCTCCTGGAACTCCTATCTAGTACTTTTCCAGGGAGAAATATATCCCACTGCAATCCTAAATTTAACTAAACTGCCTTTTACAAACAAGATGACAAATTCTCAAAAACAAGAGACTTGGAAATTTACCATCTTTGCACTAGTCCAGAAAACTCTTCTTGTATAAACAAGACAAGCAGGAAAGTTATATGCAAAAGAAGTTGCAATTCAAATCTTATACATGTAGATAAAGGGATGTTTAAGTAATTTTGATTAATGCTATTACAGAAGATAATATGCAGATATGCAGATTATAATTCCTGAAACAAAAGCTACATTATATATGCATAATTGTAATTTAACTCTAGTAGACTAGAACCAAAATCCCAGAAAATAAATTTACACAGTAAAAGAAAAAGAAAACACAAACTGGCCTCACCCCTTCTCCTTTGAGCATGGGGTTCATGTATAAGTTGTTAGAGTAAATGGTTTTGTTATTTTTAAAATTATTTAGTTGTCCTTATGATGGAGAAATGTAAGACCATGTCTTGGATAAATTGAGTTGAATTATTCTATGTAATAAAGTACAAGCAGATGGAAAATTACCTTTGTCAGATTATAATATGTATATATATGATTCATATATGCATATACATATATATCCATATATATGATTCATGTACATAAATTATATATGTAGAGGTAATATATATGTATGTGTATACACACAAACACACACACACACACACACACACACATTCCAGAAGCTTCACCTTGGCAGGGACTAGGGCCAAAGAAAAAATTTTTAGGATTAGATGAATTAATGGCCTTTGTGAACAGTAATGTTAAGCTATTTTCAGCTCTATGCTGGTCTATATTCTCCTATATTATTGCAAACTGTTATGAACTCTTAGTTAGACACATTAAACTTGTTTTTATAAGACAAGGAAAATCCAACCTTGCAGGCACCAGATCTCTGGTGAGTTTGGCTTTCCAAACCCAAAGCAGAGCTGAGGACAGTAGAAATAAGGGATAAGAGAACATCTATTTTCAGAAAGGGATGACCCAGAAATTAGATGACAGATTTGTTTTTTAAAAAAAACTGGGGGTACATAGTAGGTGTATATGTTTATCGGGCACATGAGATGTTTTGATACAGTCCTGCAGTGTGTAATAATCACATCATGTAAATGGGGTATCCGTCCCCTGAAGCATTTATTCTTTGTGTTATAAACAATTCAATTATACTTTTAGTTATTTTTAAATGTACAATTAAATAATTATTGAATATAGCCCCTTTGTTGTGCTATAAAATACTAGGTATTATTTTTTCTAACTATTTTTTGTACTGATTAACCGTCCTCACCTCCCCGCAAACTCCCAATGCCCTTCCCAGTCTCTGGTAAGTATCTCTCTACTCTCTATCTTCATGAGTTCAGTTGTTTTGATTTTGGGATCCCATAAATAACTGAGAACATGCAATATTTATCCTTTTGTGCCTGGCTTATTTCACTTAGCATAGTAAACTCCAGTCCCATCCGTGTTACTGCAAATGAGAGGGTCTCATTCTTTTTTGTGGTGGAATAGTACTCCGTTGTGTATATGTACCACATTTTCTTTATCCATTCGTCTGTTGATGGGCACTTAGGTTGCTCCCAGATTTTGGTTATTGTGAACAGTGCTGCAACAAATATGGGCGTGCAGATGTCTCTTCGATATACTGATTTTCTTTCTGTTGGGTATATACCCAGCAGTGTAATTGCTGCATCATATGGTAACTACATTTTTAGCTTTTTGAGCAACCTCCAAATTGTTCTCCATAGTGGTTGTACTGATTTACATTCCCACCAACAGTGTGCAAGGGTTCCCTTTCCTCCACATCCTCACCAGCATTTGTTACTGCCTGTCTTTTGGATATAAGCTATTTTTATTTATCTATCTATTTATTTATTTATTTTTGAGACATAGTTTCACTCTTGTTGCCCAAATTGGAGTGCAATGGCATGATCTCGGCTCATGGCAACCTCTGCCTCCCAGGTTCAAGTGATTCTCCTGCCTCAGCCTCCCAAATAGCTGAGATTACAGGCATGTGCCACTATGCCTGGTTAATTTTGTATTTTTAGTAGAGACAGGGTTTCTCCTTTTTGGTCAGGCTGGTCTCAAACTCCTGACCTCAGGTGATCTGCCCCCCTTGGCCTCCCAAAGTGCTGATATTATAGGCATGAGCCACTGCTCCTGGCCAGATAAAAGCCATCTTAACGGGAGTGAGATGATATCTCATTATAGTTTTGATATACATTTCTCTGATGATCAGTGATACTGAGCACCTTTTCCTATGCGTGTTTGCCATCTTTTCATATGCGTGTATGTATCCTTTTGAGGAATGTCTATTCAGACCCTTTGCCCATTTGAAAAATTAGATTGTTAGATTTTTTCTTATAGAGCTGTTTGAGCTCCTTATATTTTCTGGTTATTAATATATATAAATATTATTAAATTTCTACGAATTTCTTGTCAGATTGGTAGTTTGGAAATATTTTTTTCTTTTCTGTGTGTTGCCTCTTCACTTTGTTGATTGTTTCTTTGCTGTGCAGAAGCTTTTTAACTTGATGTGATCCCATTTGTCCATTTTTGTTTTGATTGCTTATGCTTGTGGGGTATTACTCAAGAAATTTGTGCCCAGACCAATGTTCTGGAGAGGTTCACTGATGTTTTCTTGTAGTGGTTTCATAGTTTGAGGTCTTAGATTTAAGCCTTTAATCCACTGACAAATTTCTTTTGCCCCAAATATCAGAGAAAGTAATTGAAGAGGGATAAGCAAAAACCAGAGTTGTACTATCACAAATTGAGAGGAATAAATTAATAGTCAGGGTTTCATTTTAGAAATTAACTGAGGAAAATCAGTTTGAAGAAGATATTTTCATTCATAAAGGCAGCAACGTCAAATGTCAAGGACAGTTTACTTTAGAAATCATTGGAAAGGAAAACAGGATACACAGAGAAATATATGTTTGTCAGCTTTTTTGATATATCAACTTGACTAAGCTACTGTCTTCAGTTATTCAAACACTCATCTAGGTTTTGCTGTGTAGGGATTTTGTAGCTATAATTAAACTCTAATTAATTGACTTTCAATCGGGTTGCACCTGACCTAATCAGTTGGAAGGCCTACAAGCAGGACTGAGGCTTTCCTATGACAGAGAAGATATTCTTCCTGTGTACAGTAGGGTCTACCTGTGGCATGGACAACTTCTGTCTTTCTCATAATTGTCCCTTCCTGACTGCCTGTGGGCACAATTTTGACCCATGTCCATGGGTTTCAACCTGTTTATGATAATTCCGTCCTGACTTCCTGTCTTACAGATACTGGATTTGCTTAGCCAGCCAACACAGTCATGTTCTTTGTATAAGATCAATCTCTCTCTCTAATATATCTATGTCTGTATCTCTCATGTATACTTATCTTACATTTGCCTATCTTATACATACCTACCCTACTGGTTCTGCTTCTCTGGTTGATACATTATGATAAAAATAAAGAAACGTAGAAATATCTTAAATGAAATAAGCTGAAACTGATGCTTTTCTTTTTAGAAAGTAAGAAACAAAAAGAAAAAAAAAAGAGAAGAGCAATTGACAGATAAACCTAAGAGGTAGTCTTTTGATAAATTAAACGGATTCTATTAGTTAAGCAAAATTAGATATGAGAAAGTGGAAAATAACAAATTCATGCAAAAATGAAAGGATCACAGGAGACTATTTTCTGTAACTCTGCACTAATAGCTTTTCCAGTGTTATATACTGCCCTGAATTTGACTGAAGTACAGTTAAAAAGCCACAATAAACCATTTAACTCTGGAAGAATTAGAGATTGTAGTCAAAGGTACTACTCTGTTAAAACCTATACTGCTGTTTTTCATATAATTTCATTCAAATTATAGGGAATAGATTGTATAGCATTAACCCTTCAAATCATAAAGAATGAAGAAATACCTAAAAGATGTTTATATGGAGCCATAATACAGTTATATTATTCAAACCAAAACAACTGAATATTACTTCTTTATGGTTACATATAAATTCCATATAAAATATTAATGAATATAATCCAGAATTACATTAAAAGAATAAAGGTTTAAGACAAACTGGTATTTATACAACAACTACAAGAATGGTTAATATGAGAATTTTGTTATGTCAAAATAATTATAAGGTAATTTTGATAGAGGTTGATATTGCATTTGATAAACTTGAAATATTCATTCCTAATAATAAAATTTTTTACTAAAAGAGAAACATAAAGATGCCTCCTTACTCCTCAATAAATGAATGTTTTTTTCAACTTAACATACGCACACATATACACACACATATATGTATACACACTAAATGATAAAAGACCAAAAGCATTTCTATTAAATTTGGAGGAAGAGAGAGCTATCTAAAATATTATTATTTATGTACATTTTGGAAATGCTAGGAAAAACAAGGAAAAAATAAGAGTAATAAATATTGAAAAGGTTAAAAATACATCTTCATTTGTACATGATATGGCTCTATACATGAAAAATTCCAGAAACAGACAAAGACCAAACATTTAAAGAATTATGAGAGTATTCAGAAAGTTGGGTAATTAAAATTAAAATGTTAAATTTATAGCTTCTTTTGCTACCAAAATCTTTTGAACTTTACAGAAGAACATTAAAAATAAACCTAGAATGACTTATTTTATTACTGGATAGACACACTATTTAAAATATTCCAAATTTTAAACCATTTTATAAACATAGTGCAATTAAAACCCTACATATACTTATGTAGTTGTGTTTGTTCTTTTATTTGTTTGGCAGAAAGGAGCAAGAATGTTATATGATGACTTTAGATATCTGGGTGAAATTTAGATTGAAAGTGAACACAGATAGGATGAAACAGAGCGTAGGTAATTTACTTCATTTCCATGTACTTTCAGTTACCACTGTTATCTTGAATCAATAGTACTGTCCACTTAGATACAGTCTGAGTTTTAAAGTAAGTAGAGTATCTGAAAAGTAATAGCAATAATGCTAACATGTAGGGGATACTCAGTAAAAGCCATCTCCCTTTCTTTTATCCTTCTTAGATGATCTGGTAGCCCAGATGAAACAATTACAGTTGTCTATGATTTGAGCTAATGTATTTTGATACAAAATCAGAGTTCTTAATGTATTACTACGTAGAATAGTTCAGAGCTATCATATTTACTAACACATGCATCCTTATGTGACTGAAGGACTAACATAGTCTTTGGGGTAATGTTTAATCTTTATTTAACTTCAGAGTTCAAACTTTAGGTATTGGGCCAATTAGGGCAAGTTCCCAAAGTCTTAACTTGGTAGATCTCTAACTCAGTTTCTTTTGCCATTTGATCTTCTCTTCGGTTGGCTGGCAAAACCTGATGGAGCAAGAGCTTAAATGAAGATCACTAAATCCCCCCTTTTCTGTTCAGAATCCCATGAGATTTCATTACATCCCACACACATCCGACTTCATCTCCAGGTTTCAGGGAAAGGAAATGATCCCTATCCTCTAGACAAGTTATAGAATCCTTTTTTAGTTTATATATTCTCAACTTAGCTTATGATAAATATCAGGTTTTGTTTCATCAGAAGGCTGGAGATTATTTCAGATATAAATAAAATGTTTTCTCCATTCTGCGGCTGTTTTCTGATAAGCAAGATTTGGCTGGAGATTCAGTTTCTTGATCATAAAACACAATTTCCACTGCTAAGGTGCTGTGATCAGGTCATTACCATGGTAGTCAAGCCCTTTACTTTGTTACACTTAGCTGCCAAGTATCTTCACGTAACCATCCCTGTTTTTCTTATGTATTTGTTTGCTGGTGGACTTTTTGTTAGCAGATATTTGGCATTTCAAGGTTGTTTGTGAACTTTTATTTTCATTAGTTTAATAAATATCTCCCCTATGTCAGATCTAGCAAAATATCTTACAGGACATAACTAATAAGTGTGAAATCCCCTTAAAGATGAGAAAACAATAGATCACAGTTCAATTATGGCAGTTTAAATGTAAGGAATCCATAACTTACATCCCAGCGGCCTCTAAAAGAGAAAAAAGTGACCATGTTTTTAATATATATATATAAAATAATATTAAAACAGTTATTAATAGGGTATATTATGTAGCACACTTATATATAGGTCATGAAATGTACTATCTTATATTTGTCCTAAGGCAGAAAATGATTATAGTTTGTTTTTTACTTTCTGAAAGTGTTTTGAGGGAGATTAAAATAAATACACATGCAAAAAAATCATTCAAATAACTGAAAAAAGAAAACCCACACGCATACAATAAGACAGACTGACAAAGAAAAGAACTTTCAGATCAATGGGAATATTATATGAGAAAATGCAAGCTATAGCAACCAAGCTCTAAATTTCACCTGAAGAATTTTAGGATCTTTATTACCTAAAGGAAATGCACTAAGGCAAGAAGAGAGATTTTTTTCTTCCTTGTTATAAGCACCAAGAGGAATTTGTCATAGAATTATTTATATTTAAATGAAAAATGCTTTATTATTTAGAAGTGGGGAAATGGACATTGAAAACATTGGATTATTTGCATTCAATATTAATCTCCATTATTCTAAAAAAACCTCATTGTTCTACAGAATTTAATTCTAGAATCTTGAAAACATAAATAGTTTGAAAACAGGATTATTTATATAAACTATAAATATTATTTATATAAAATAATCCAGGGCTTATGGTGTGAAATTTATGTAATAATGTTTATTTTAATACAATATATGGCTAAAGTCCCTGAAAACATCTTTTTAATTATAACATAAGGATGATCTGATCAATGTAGCAAAATGACTGAAGAACACATTGAGGTGTACATCACCCTAAAATTTCCAAAGCAATAGGAAAATTCCTAACCTTTGGCAAATTTCAGAGTTGCTTTATTGACAGTGGGGGAAGAGAATATGTTTGGAGGGGATTCAGAGCGCCAATGAGAAAGAAACCTAAAGGAAATCCTTTGAGACTGGTTTTTTAAATGATTCTTTATAAACTCAAAAGTGAGACAAAGCAATGTAGATGTGTAAAAAATGATGAAAGCCCATCTACCCAAAGGGATCACCAGGGTTACACTATTTTGGTTAATCTATTGTTATCTAGGCTCAGGTCTACGGGTCTGATAGTTCAGATAATTAATTTCAAGAGCACAACACGAAAAGGTTTGTCACCCAAAACCAGATTTATATTCACTAAGCTTAGAGATAACTATGTGTAAAATTATAATAAAAATCTGTAAAATTAAAATAAAAATTATCAATCTGTTTTAATCTATAGACTAGAGTTCATATGCAGTAGTGTGCATATGTTGATATGACCAATATCTTTTCTTTCCTTGGGTAGATCTACAGTGAGAAACTGAACCATAACTGAAACACTGCTAAGGAAATACGGGATGATGAGAGAAGACAAATTCCTCTTAGGATGTATTTGTTAACCATAGGTAGCTTAAACACTCATCCTCATAATAGTACCTTAATAAAATTTATGATCAAGACTCACTGTTCCCTAGACAGTGTTTGGGTAAGTTCCACACCCATTTCCTACTTCAACTCTTCTTCTTTATTTACAGAACCACTTTTAATATAGCTTAATACCTTCAGTCAAGCCCCATAAATATGTATATGAAATATTTATATGAAATATAAATATATATAACAAATATGTACATATATGAAAGCCGTCTACCCAAAGGGATCATAATCCAAAGATGGCAGCTGAAGTCCCTGAAAACATCTTTTTGATTGTAAGTATAACATAAGGATGATCTGATTTATTTATTAAACCTGATTATCTTATTAATAATAAATATGTGGAGCTTGAGTGAACATAAGTATATTAATATATATATATACATAATATGTTTAATCAAAACCAGGAGCTATACTAATATTTAAAGTAGTTTTATATATCCCTGCTGTTATTCTTTCTGGGCTGGATTTAGGGTAATACTTGTCTGCCTCATTTCTGAAGTTTTTCCCACAATAGGCAGCTTAGCATTGCAATTAAAATTTGTCTTGCATATGATTGCATGTAAGGCTTCATAACATGACTCATATAGATTTGCTAACATACCTGGAGGTGAAGGGTTCTCTTCCCCCAATCTGACTTGTTTTAAGAAAGTAGAATTGGCATCTATATGTAAAGTAGGATTAGAATGAATATCCTTTTTTAGAAACTTTTATTTTAGATACACAGGGTACACGTGTAGGTTTGTTACATGAATGTATTGTGTGATGCTGAAATTTTGCGTATGATTGAAGCCATCACTGAGGTAGTGAGCACAGTACCCAAAAGGTAGTTTTTCAACCCTTGTTCCTCCCCCTCCCTCCTTCATATTGTAGTCCCCAGTGTCTGTTGTTCTCATCTTTGTGTCCAGGTGTACCCAGGTTGTACCCAGTTTTTAGCTCCCACTTGTAAGTGAGAACATGCAATATTTGGTTTTCTGTGCCTGCATTAGTTCACTTAGGCTAATAGCCTCTAGTTGCATCCATGTTGCTGCAAAGGACATAATTTTGTTATTTTTATGGGTGCATAGTGTTCCATGATGTGTATATACCATTTTTTAAATCCAATCCACCTTTGATGGGAACTCAGGTTGATTCCAGGTTTTGTTATTGTGAATAGTGCTGCATTGAACATGCAGGTGCATGCGTCTTTTTGGTGGAATGATTTATTTTCCTTTGAGTATATACCCAGTAATGGAATTGCTATGTTGACTGGTAGTTCAATTTTGAGTTCTTTGAGAAATCTCCAAACTGCTTTCCACAGTGGCTGAACTAATTTACATTCCCACCAACAGTATATAAGTGTTCCCTTTTCTCTGCAGCCCTGCCAACATGTTTTTTTTTTTTTTTTTCCTTCTTAATAGCCAAGGTATCAATGTCTTTAATGTTCTAGCATCCCTGATTTCAAATGAGAATGCAAATTGAGAAATTTTTATTTTTATTAAAACCATGAATATACCCTACATTTTAAACCTGAATATATCTTTAAGTGTTAAAATTATGACTTTTTTCTCCATAAATAAATGATAGAGGAAGAAATATATAAGGGGTTATCGAGCTTATATCTTAAAAAATAATTGCAATAAAGTTCTGATAATATTGCAGAGGTTATACATTTTTGCATGTAAAGGCAATCATATTTTAGTTGGTACTCATGGACATGAATTGAAAGAATGAATTGAAATGGTTATAATACTTTCATCTATTATTCAGCAAGCTATCAAATGAGATGTTATGACTTACAGTGAGCAACTTCAACCTATCATTTCTGCCAATCTAAAAATCTGATTAAATGTCAAGCAAGTGCAATGTGAATGTACTTTCCAGAAATGTCCTAAGTTAGTAGAAATGGCTGTTTCTGTAGCTTTTCTGATATAAGCTGTGCTCTTTATTTTTTTTGAGACAACAAGTTGTTAGAACTGAGATGAACACTGGGTACCCCAAAGTGAAAATGACTGAATTTCAGCTGAGCAGCTTACCTCATGATCTAGTTCCTCTTCCTACTCACCCCCCCTTTTCATTATGCTCTAGTTATGTTGACCGTCTTTAGATTTCTTCCATATTCCTTTAATGCTAAGACATGTTGCCTTTTTCAGCCTTTACATTCGTGCTTCCCCAGACTGGATATCTACACTCAAATCTTTGTATGACTGCAGTCTCTGAAAGATTAATAGGGCTAGAAGATCTGCTTTTAATGTGGCTCACTCATATGGCTGCCAATTTGGTGCTGGCTGTTAGCAGGGGGACTTATTTTCTCTCCACAAAGCTGCTTGAATGTTCTCACAATATGGAAGCTGGTTTCTCAAAGAATGAGCTATCCAAGAGAAAGACAGCCAGACATATTTATGATTTATATAACCTAACATTGGAAGTCACATAGTATCACTTCTACTCCATTCTATATTTTAGAAGTGATCACTGAAGACCATTCCACATTAAGGGGGAGGGAATTACATTCCACCTTTTGAAGGGAAGAGTGTCAAATAATTTGTATTTTAAAACCACCACACTAAGACCTGATTTTATTGAATCTAAACAGTTACTCCTCACTTAACAGATATTGTATGGCTCATAAAATTAGTACAATGACAATAGTAGTATCTAATATTTATTTTAATATTGTCATCTTTTCTTTCATCATGTAACTTTTTTATACTCCCCTGAAATTTTAAATTTAATTTTGTTGTATCTACTGTTTCAAGTCTTATCAAGGATGTTTTTCTCCAATTTTATAATGCAAATATGTAGAAAATCAATTCACTCACAAATTGATCTATAGCAAACAATGTGGGACACATAGATTCTGATATATCCTATATAATAGTATCTATAAAATAAATGTGAATTTTAGATCATTTTAAATATTGATTAGCAAATGATGATAAATTGTATTATGTACAAAGATTTGCATACCTACATTTCATTTTATCCAATTAATTAAAGTAGAAATTATTTTATTCTAGGACCTACTTTAATTTTCAAAGAATTGTATAAAACTGTAAAAAGAGAGATGCCATAGCATATAAGAAGTGTGTATGTTTTTTCTTTTTTTAAATAATGTAATATAATAAGGGTAATTCAAACTAAGGTTTTAACTGAATTGGTTAAATGTTACTGCATTTATTATAAATTCTTAATCTTTTTGATAAGCAATTTTTTTACAAAAATAGAAGGTAAAGCTTTTAAGTGGCATTTTATGCATCTTATGTTGAAGTGATAAACAGAAGCGAGTTTACCAGTGTCCCTAAATATACTATAGTTAATCAAGCCTTAAAACAAAATAGCAGAGTGCATTTTTCAAGCACGCAAATATACAAAACTCTAGAAATTAAAGGCCTTATAATCATCCCAGCATCCACTATACTTAAAATATTCATACTATGGACTGATATCTTTCCTGGAGATATAGTCCGTTATAGGCAAGAAGGGAATGTTTAAAATTACTAAAACTATTTCTGTTCTTCAGCTAGAAAAATTCAGTTACATCACCAGCTGGAATCTAAACACAATGCATAGCCTAGCATTGAGTGGAATTAGTGTCTTAAAAATTGTCTTTTGATAATAGTTGTTAATTATAACCATCTTATTAACCAAATCTTGTAGTGTTATTTTTTTTCTTGCTGTGATTTTCTTTCATAATTGTACAAGGTGATTGTTTTCAAATTGGATTATTTTTAATATACCAAGTAAATCTGCTTTGTTTCTCCCTGGACAGCAGCCTGTTATTTTTGAAAAAAGACTGGTTTTAGAGTCATTTAGAACTATATTTGAATTGTAGATCTGCCTTTCCTTTACTTGTGACCTTGGAGGTTACTGATCTTTTCTTGGCTTCAGTGTTCTCATATTTAAAACATGGGGTTAACACCCAATATGCAGTGCCATTTTAATGATTTAATTAGACAACATGTATGTTTGGCACATACAGATGTCAATAAATGTAAGTTATTCACCCCTACCCAAAATACCATTATCTTGGTGCCATTTTTGTTAAATACAAATAAAAACATTTTGCAAATCTTTTTAAGAAAAAAATTATATGTGGTTATAACCTGTGGTCTGATTCTGAGAAAATGATGAAAAAAAACAAACAGAAATGAATGTCTGTTTTCTTCTGAATCTACTTTAAGAAATCCTCTTCCTTTTTTGCTATCACCTGGTAGAATCTAGCATTCACAAGCTGTGGACTTGAATAAATTACTTAACCTTCTTGTGCCTCAGTTTACATATCTATAAATTGGATATAATAATAGTGCCTGCATTATTAGATTGTTATGAAAATCAGTTGAATTAGTTCAAATAAATGCTGTAAAATAATGAACAATTAATTTATATTAGCTACCAATATTATTTGTAAAGTTTGTATAATTCTTTTTCCTAATGCTGAAGAACCACCTCCCACCCCCTACAACCTGACTTGAATTTAAATTTCAAATTTTCATGTATTACCATCACTACCAACATCCTATATAATTCTACTAAATTCCAGGCAGATGGTACACTATAATTTCAGGAGGTTCCCACAGCTCTTGAGGTCCATTCTTAGATCACTTAACTTATTTACAAAAATTTCTAACTTGAGTGTTATGTAAAGGAATATATAATATTTTAAGTGCAGAAGTATAACACAGCTCCAAATACACAGCCTAACATTTGATATTTTTATAAAGTGATTTCTATTTATTTAGACATCTTTAATATGTGCTTATTCTACATCTCCCAAGCCTAGTCTCTTAAACTTCCATGGATTCCTTTTTCTGGCTTTTTCATCCAAGTTTATAGCATGTATTTTACTACAAAGGCATTCTAATGTATGTGTCCTCATTTTGCTGTTTATAGCTCAGGTGAAAATTTTCATTATGTGGAACATGGCGATTATTACACTAGCTTTTTAAAAAAGCACTCATTTTCCTCCCTTCAAAGACATGCAAAACAGAAATCTTTCATAATTCTATTTACATAATGGGTCCTATTGTGTGAGTCAGCATTAGCATTTTTCAGTGAACCATTATTTCCTTCCTTACCTAAAGGTAGCAAGTCCTTTTTTTATTGATAGATCCAAATTTCATCTCTCTGGTTATTGATAAAGAATGAATTATTGGAAACGTCACAATTCGAACAGATGAAGAACATAAATAATGGGTCTGCAAAATAAACTCTGATGAGAAAGGAAGGAGAATGGAAATAGCATCAGAGCAATAGACCTTTTCATTTTAAAATATTAGTTTATTTCAGAACTGTACACACTGTCTGGGATCATGAGTAAGCAAGAACATCAATAAATGGGAAAGTCAAGCCCTAACAGTTTGTTTTATAAAATATTTTTTTAAAAATATATAACGTTAGTCTTGAATTTTATAAATTATGGTCTGGGAAATGCTTAAAACAGCATTTTTTCATCTAGCAATAATATAGTACCAAAAATGTACCAGTTGTATACATTTAGCCTTTTCTTCATTGCTATAGAAATGGAAAGGGAACTAGAACTTGATCTTTTCCTGAAAAATTAAGTGGGTATGTTCTGGGGAGGTAGAAAAATGATTCAAATGCTTGTTTTCAGTTTCCGTTTTCTATAATTAAAAGATATACAAATGGCTAACAGGTATGTGAAAAGGTGCTCAACATCCTTAAATATCAGAAAAATGCTAATGAAAACCACAATGAGATATCTCTTTACATCCATTAAGGTGGCTATTATCAAAATGACAAGAGAAAACAAATGTTGGTGAGTGTGTGAAGAAAAAGGAACCCTTATACATTGCTGGTGGGAATGTAAATTGGTACAGCCATTATGGAAAGCAGTATAGAAGTTGCTGAGAAAATTAAAAGTAGAAATATCTTTTATTCATACCCTTGACAATTATTTTCCTTTGTCTTTTTAATAATTGCCACCTAACAAGTGTGAGGTGATATATTATTATAGTTTTGATTTGCATTACTTTGATAATTAGTGATGTTGTGTACCTTTTCCCATACTTACTGGCCATTTCCATGTCTTCTTTGAAAATATGTCTGTTTAGGTCTTTTGCCCATTTTTTACTTGGGCTGTTTCCTTTTTTTTATATTGTATTGTGTAAGTTTCTTATATATTTTAGATATTAATCCTTTATCAGATATATGGTTTGCAAATGTTTTTTTAAAATTATACTTTAAGTTCTGGAATGCATGTGCATGAACATAAATCTTTGCGGCAGTTTTTTTTAAATTATACTTTAAGTTCTGGGATGCATGAACATGCAGGTTTGTTACATAGGTGTACATGTGCCATGGTAGTTTGCTGCACCCATCAACCCAATATCTACATTAGGTATTTCTCCTAATGATATCCCTCCCCTAGTCTCCCGCCTCCGACAGGCCCTGGTGTGTGGTGTTCACCTCCCAATGTCCATGTGTTCTCTTTGTTCAACTCCCACTTATGAGTGAGACTATGCAATGTTTGGTTTTGTCACTTTGCTGAGAATGTTGGTTTCCAGCTTCATCCATGTCCCTGCAAAGGACATGAACTCATCCTTTTTATGGCTGCATAGTATTCCATGGTGTATATGTGCCACATTTTCTTTATCCAGTCTATCATTGATGGGCATTTGGGTTGGTTCCAAGTCTTTGCTATTCTGAATAGTGCTGTAATAAACATATGTGTGCATGTGTCTTTATAGTAGAATGATTTATAATCGTTTGGGTATATACACAGTAATGGGATTGCTGGATCAAATGGTATTTCTGTTTCTGGATCCTTGAGGAATTGCCACATTGTCTTACACAATGGTTGAACTAATTTACACTCCCACCAACAGTGTAAAAGTGTTCCTACTTCTCCACATCCTCTGTAGCATGTTGTTTCCTGACTTTTTAATGATCTTCATTCTAACTGGCATGAGATGGTGTCTCAATGTGGTTTTGATTTGTATTTCTCTAAAGACCAGTGATGATGAGCTTTTTTTCATATGTTTGTTGGCTGCATAAATGTCTTCTTTTGAGAAGCGTCTGTTCATATCTTTCACCCACTTTTTGATGGGGTTGTTTTTTCTTATAAATTTGTTTAAGTTCCTTGTAGATTCTGGATATTAGACCTTTGTCAGATGGATAGGTGGTTTGCAAATATTTCCTTTCAATCTTTAGATTGTTCCTTCACTCTGATGATTTTTTTTGCATGCAGGGACGTGCAACTCTAAATCAGGAAATGTAGTTGTTGCCATACCCAGGTTCTGAAATGTCTGAACAAAAATACTTCGTTTATTATTTGAGTATTTTTAAGAATTAATAAAATGATGGGTATCATTCTTCATTCTTAATGCCAGCTGTGACTTCAGTAGTGGTAGAAAACATATTTTATTTAATTAATGAAAGAGCCAATAAATGAAATCTGCTGAATATTATGCTAAACTAGAAACTTTGTTAATATTATATTTTATTTGAATTTATATTTCTATATACATATGGGTAAGTATGCATGCTGAATTTGAATTTATATATATGAATATATATTTGTAAATATATACATTTATATATAAATATATGAACATATATACATCTATATATTTATTTATGGAACTGATGAGATAGAGGGTTGTTGATATATCATTTATCTTATTCTGTTATTAGCTCATAGAAGATAGAGCTTCTGTCTTTTACTTCCTGTGAAGAACTCTACATTTTCTAAAGTAATATTTTACATGGGTGATAGCCCAATTTATGTAGATTGAACAAATTATAATGATCATAAGATTTTTAACTCAAAAATTTTTAATATCTGCTTTGCAATTAGCAACAAAATAAGATGGAAATGGTAATTTTTCCTACAGTTTTGTATGTGTATAGTTCATTGATTTAAAAGACTCACTACATGCTTCCCATTCCTAAAATTGTGTACTATATCTTTTTTATTTTGCTTTAAATTGTACTAATTTAAATGTGTTTTCATGTTGAGAGTTTTGACTTACCTCTTTACCTTGTATCTTTCTTTTTGGCTAATTTTTATTATTTTAGTTAATGTAAAATTGCTTTAATCCCCTTACAGAACTTGTATTATGTTGAAGAAGAAAGTACAATCACCATTTTTTATACAGGATAACAGACAACTGGTAGTGAAGTTCAGTATTTGGTGATAAAGCAAAACAAATGCAATCAATACACATACAAAATTTCTAGACTGTTTCCCCTCAGTTTCACAGTCAATTGTTACTATTTTGATTGGGAAAAACTTTAATGAAATATAAATATATGTTCAATGAAATATAAATGAAATATAAGTGTATGTTCAATATGTCATTTATATATATGCAAGCTTTCAGTGTTTTAGGTGGTTAAAAGCAAATAATGCATAAGTGTTTTGACTATGGTTTTAAGCTTAGGAACAGAGGTGACTGCCCTTAAGGCCTAAGATGGCTGCTAGCCTGTGCCAGGAAGGAGGGTAATGTGCACGGCTGGCATTCTGCAGGACAATAGATTTAATGCAACAGTGCATGTAACTTTCTTTGTTACTATAATCAGGGCTGCTGTCAGTTGTCATGGCAGACTGCCAGCTGGTGGAGTCAGTGGTTGTATTTTATCATCGTAAGGAAAATTCATTCAGCAAGCTATAGAATAACTGCTGGCCTGTGGCTTATTTTTTTAAAATAAACATGTAATCCAGGGAGGGAATCACCATTCTATGCCTATTTAGTTTTGAGTCAAAGAGAAGTAATCTTTCAGTTGCTGTGTATTTGAAAAGAGAATATTCGGGAGGCATAAAAGCAGTTGTATCTAGTTTGCCTAATATTTATGTCTTTGCTTCTTTAGGAAGTGACCAAGTTCTGTATTTTTTTGAGTTTCAAATTTTGAACATAAAAAAGTAGAGAAATTTTGGTACTGAATTTTAAGGAGATATTGTGGTTAAATGAAGCAAAATACATAAAGGACTTTTAAGTATTCTGCTTCCTGACCTTCAATGTCATCAGTTAGCTGTAGAGATATGTTTCCTGAATATACATAAGGTATTGGATAGTTAAAACTATTAAACATCTCTTGAAAATGTTAAAGCCATAAAATTATTGTGTTGGCTTCAATTCAAGTGATGTCTAATACATATGCTGTACTTTGAAGGATATTAAATATACTTTATTCTAACTCTTAACCAGGTTAAACTTAAGCATATAAACTGAAGATTTGCCAAATTAAAAGTGAATTTATAAAAGAAGCACAGCATGTTAATTGATGCCTCTCTGGAAGAAAAAAGTCGTTTAAGTAGGATTCCCTTCTTAAATCGCAACCTTGAGAACAGAGGTTTAGTCTTTTTGGCTTGGTGGCCAAATTTTAAGAGGCAATAAGCTGTCCTCAGAATCACCATAAATCTTTGTGGCAGTTTCATGACAGTATACTGCAGTAGTTGAATCTGGTCCATTACTCAAATGAAGAATTCCAAAGGAATTTAATGTTCTTTCTTTTACTCATGCTTCTTTCATTGATTCTGGCTTACAATTAGGGACAGAAGATTTAACTTAGCAAATGTGCCAAAATGTGGCATCATGTTGGCATGCAAGAAAGCACATGAGGAAAACAGAAATAGCCTGTGACATTTAGCCAGTAAATGTTGAAGGCACGAAACAGACTCAGGGAACAATAACCCAACACAACAGTTCTCAATGGGTTAAATCAAAGTTTCTATGAAATACCAAACTGATACTCCTAACCTTTCACCAAAATGACATTCATTAATATGTTCTTTAGACATTTATTGAGTGCCAAATATGTGCCAGGTGTAACTTGTTCATCATCTCATACAGCATGTACTTTGAAAAAATTTCCGAGAGAGATAACAGATTTACTTAACTCAGCTGTGCTCTCTTGCTGGCCTATCTTATAACTGAAGCCATATATTTTGAAATAGGTAATCAAGGTAGAGGCAATGGAATGCAGTAAAAGTTGACAGCAAATTATTTACAGAATCTGATTTAGATTCACCAATACAGCTTTAATGCTGTGACTTCCCGTTTTCTCAGCAACCTTACGTTTAACTATTCTTTATATAGTCTTACAATTTCTTCTGGATCCTTCCTATTAGCTAGTAAAATGGTTTTGTTTTACTTTCCTATGCCTGCTGACATGATTTCCTTATCTATCATTCATATTTCAACAGTTGTCTTGTCCCAACAATTTCAGTGAAATTACTCTGATTAATGTCAATTAAAATCCCTATTTGGATCAGTATAATTGTAACATTTCAGTTCTCATCTTAAATTTCACACCTCCATTTTTTTTCTACTGTTTCCTGTTCCCCTCTCCACTGTTGTATCCTCTCAGGGTCCCATCATTACATATTTATGGGGTACATGTGAGTGTTCATTACATGCATAGAATCACATTAGGGTATTTGGGGTATGCATCACCTTGAGTATTATTTCTATGAGTTGGTATTATTTCAAGTCCTCTCTTCTCATTACTTTGAGATACATAAAATATTGTTACTAAGTGTAGCCACCATAATCTATTACAAAACATTAGAACTTATTTCTAACTAACTATGTTTGTATACATTATCAAAGCTCTCTTCATCCCTCTTCACACCCTCACAGCTTTCCCAGCCTCTGGTATCTATCATTCTATTCTCTATGTCCATGAGATCAAGATTTTTTAGTTCCTACATATGAGTGAGAACATGTGGTATTTGTCTGGCTTACTTCACTTAACACATTGACCTCCTGTTTCATCCATGTTTCTACAAATTACATGATTTTATTCTTTTTTATGGCCCAGTAGTGTTCTGTTGTGTATATATACCACATTTTCTTTTCTTTTTTTTAATATATATTTTATTGTGTTTTAGGTTTTGGGGTCCATGTGAAGAACATGTAAGATTGTTGCATAGGTACATACATGGCAATGTGGTTTGCTGCCTTCCTCCCCATCACCTATATCTGGCATTTCTCCTCATGTTATCTCTCCCCAACTCCCCAGTCCCCACTGTCCCTCCCCTAATTTCCCCCTACAGACCCCTGTGGGACATCTCCCCTCCCTGTGTCCATGTGTTCTCATTGTTCAACACCTGCCTATGAGTGAGAACATGCGGTGTTTGATTTTCTGTTCTTGTGTCATTTTGCTGAGAATGATGGTTTCCAGGTTCATCCAGGTCCCTACAAAGGACACGAACTCATTGTTTTTTATGGCTGCATAGTATTCCATGGTGTGTATACCACATTTTCTTAATTCATTCCTCTGTTGATGTCCATATAGGTTGATTCCCTATCTTTACTATTGTGAATAGTGCTGTGATAAACATTCATGTGCTGGTATCTCTTTGATATACTGATTTCTTTTACTTTGGATATATACCCAATAGTGGGATTGCTGGGTCGTTTGGTAATTCTATTTTTAATTTTTTGAGAAATCTTTATACTGTCTTCCATAATGATTGTAGTAATTTACATTCCCACCAACAATGTGTAAGAGTTCCCCTTTCTCTGCATCTTCACCAACATGTTATTTTTTCTGTCTTCTTAATAATAGCCATTTCAGTTGGCAACCCACAATGATATCTCATTGTGGTTTTAATTTGCATTTTCTGATGACTAATGATTGATGTTGAGCATTTTCCATATACCTGTTGGTTATTTGTATGTCTTTTTTTATTTTTTAGAGATTTCTGTTCAGGTCTTTTGCCCATTTGTTACTTGGGCCATCTGTTTTCTTTCTATTGAGTAGTTTTTTTATATATTCTGGATATTAAACCTTTATCAGATATATGGTTTGAAAATATATTTTCCCATTCTGTCAGTTGTCCCTTTACTCTTTTGATAGTTTCCTTTGCTGTGCAGAAACTTTTTAATTTGATGTAATCCCATTTGTCTATTTTCACTTTTTCGCCCATGCTTCTGGGGTTATATATATAAAAAAAAAACCATTGCCCAGAACAATGCCATGAAGTTTGTTTTCTTGTTTTCTTCTATTAGCTTCATAGTTTCTGGTTTTAAATTTAAATCTCTATTACCTTTTGACTTGATGTATATGGAGTGATTTGAAATGTTATGGTTAATTTGAAATGTTAATATGTATATATTATAATTAAAACTATATATTGATACTAATTTATAATATTAAAACTAATGTTAAATATAAATATTAGTTTATTAACATTTAATATCTATAAATTTGTTAACATATACTATTGTTAAATATATATTAACTCCACATTCTTCTGCATGTGGATATCCAGTGTTTCAGCACCATTTATTACAGAGACTGTCCTTTGCTATTGCATTTTCCTGGCACCTTTGTTGAAAATCCATGTGTAAATGCATGGATTTATTTGTTGGCTCTCTATTCTCTTCCACTGGAATATATGTCTGTTTTTATGCCACTGCTATGCTGTTTTGTTTACTATAGCTTTGTAGTATAATTTGAAAACATGTAGTATGATGCCTCCAGCTTTGTTCTTTTCCCCAGGATTCCTTTGGCTCTCCAGGTTTTTTTGTGGTTCCATACGAATTTAAGATTTTTTTTTTTTTGAGACAGAGTCTCCCTCTGTCACCCAGGCTGGAGTGCAGTGGCATGATCTCAGCTCATGGCAGCCTCTGCCTCCTGGGTTCAAGGGACTCTCCTGCCTCAGCCTCCTGAGTAGCTGGGATTACATGTGTGCACTACCACATTTGGCTAATTTTTTATTTTTTTGGTAGAGATGGGGTTTCACCATGTTGGACCAGGCTGGTCTCAAACTCCTGACCTCAAGTGCTCCGCCTACCTTGGCCTCCCAGAGTGCTGGAATTACAGGCATGAACAACCGTGCTTGGCTTTTTTTTCTATTTCTGTGAAGAATGTCATTGGTATTTTGGCAGAAATTGCATTGAATCTATATGTTCCTTTGGATAGTATGAACATTTCACGTCTATGTTGGCAAGGGTTTACCATCTATATTATGTGGTACAACCATTGTAAAATCTCCTGAACTTTCATCATCAAAATGAAAAATTCCATTTCTCTCTTTAGAATGAGCAGTCAGATTTCAAAAACGTGTTTCTAGTATCGAGAGGAAATGGATTTATTTTCTTATATTTTATCAATTGTTTCAACTAATGGAATATTGTAGTTTGTTTTGTAATTCAGGTATAATTTTATAGAAAATTCCTCCATGAGTTACCATTGGTTTATATTTGTGTCATTTGCCTTTCAAATTTTTATTAAATATTAAGCGTATGTCAAATAATTTTTATAAAAATTAAATATTTAATACAAATTAAACTTTATATTTCATTAAATATGTACTTTCTTATGCCTTTAATATAAAATATGAGATACTTTGGAAATGTTAATATGTATATATTATAATTAAAACTGTATATTGATAGTTACTAATTTATAATATTAAAACTAATGTTAAATATAAATATTAGTTTATAAACATTTAATATCTGTACATTTGCTAATATATACTACTTAAATGTATATTAAATAGTTCAATATATATTAAACACAATTTATATGTTTTTAGGATTGATGATAATGTAAACATCCATGTATTAATTAATATTTGAAAAACTAAAACATTACAATTAAATTTGTAATCTCTGTGGGGAAGTGCCTTCTACCATTTCCTTCCATTTAGTTTCATAGATAACCACTAATGTGAATTTAATATTTACCATATCTTGCCTTTTTATAGAGGTTTAACATATATATTACATTCCCAATATATATTGTTTAAGTTTGCATGTTTGGAGTCTCTATATAAATGGAACCATAATTCTCTGTTAATCCATACCATTTATTTTTTCTTCCTGTCATTTCACTCAAAATCATTTATATTTACATATTCCTTACATTCATATAATTTGTCTCTGATTACCTCAAACCAAAGGATTAAAAATAATACTTAAATATAATTGCATTCATAATATACAAAATTTGATTTATTTGCTGTAAAATTAGTTACATTTTTAAAATACAAAAATAAAATTATTTCCACATGTTTTTAATGAAACATTTTATTATAGAAGTCAAAGTTGTGTACCAAATTTCAAAACCATAACACAATTAATAATGGGTATCAAAGTATTACAATCAAAATTATTTAAATAATGCTGAATTAAAAATTTTTTTTTCAAAACTTATATCAAATATTTATACAAATAAAACTATTCACAATTATACAATTTAGTGGTTTAATGTTCATATGTTTGCAAAAAGAAAGGATTGGGTGATGATTTATGCATGTTACATCTATACTAGTGGTTCTAAACGTGGGGGTGAGAAGCAGGGGTTGCTGCCCAGGGGATGTTTGGCAATGTCTGGAGATATTACTTTTTGTTGTTACAACTTGTGGGTGATGCTATGGCACGTAATTAGTACAAGCCAGGGATGCTGCTGAACATCCTACAATGCACAGAATAGCCCCTCTAAACAAATAATTTTTTGACCAAAAATATCAATAGAGTCAAGGTTGAGAAATCCTGATTGAGACCTACATATATTCCTGGCACATAACTGTCATCCGGGGATCTTTCTTTGCCATCATCTTCAGTAGTCCTTCTGCCTATTTTGTGTTTTGGATCTCCAGTTTGCTTTGTCCCCAAGTTTTCCTGTGTTTTTTTTTTTTCTTCTTTTTCTTGATTACTCATTTTTTTTTTAATGGAGTACATGCTCCACTGGGATGCTAAGAAAGAAGGAATGTTTTATAAAAACTCCTCCACCTCAGTACCCAAGTCACTGTTTCTTATCTGTTTTTTATGCCGATCACCTGCTTATCCTGTACATCGCGGCTTAAGTACATACTTTGTCTCTAAGGATTTAGTAAGCTTACCCTTGCTATGTGCTTTTATAGTGCTCAGTACCTTTCCTGGTAGCATCACATTATATATTTATCTATTTAATTGTTTTTTCAATATTTTTCTTCCCTGCTAGACCATAAACTTCATAATAGCAAGGCTCATCTCGGCTTTATTATCTGCAGTGTCTATCACAGGGGCTGGCACGTTGTATTGAGTAGATATTGGTCCACTGAATTAATGAGTAAATAATTTTGTGGAATAGCAATGGTACTAGAAGGCTTCCAAAAAAAAAGTTGCAAGTTTTAAATATCCAGTATTCCAATAGTACTTGATTTTTATTTCAGTGTGTTATTATCCTCTTGTAAAACTATAAATATGTCTTCATCTGGCATTCTTTAGATACTTGCCATTATTAACACAGTTTGTGTTATATTTTATATAATAGTATAATTTTATATAATAGTATAATTCCCCAAATTGACATTAGGCTTATAAAGGATATTCATATAAATATAAATTGATCAACTTTTTTGATACAGGTTTACACACTGCTTGCTGAATTCTCCTGAAACAGACACTGAGTCGGAGTTTGAGGGCCAAGATGCTTATTAGAAATTAATACCTGTGAAAGGAAAGCGGATGGCTGGGCGCAGTGGCTCACGCTTGTTATCCCAGCACTTTGGGAGGATGAGGTGGATGGATTGCTTGATGTCAGTCAGGAGTTCGAGACAAGCCTGGTCAACATGGTGAAACTTTGTCTCTACTAAAAATACAAAAATTAGCCAGGTGTGATGGTGCACACCTGTAATTCCAGCTACTCCAGTGGCTGAGGGAAGAGAATCACTTGAACCCAGAAGGCGGAGGCTGCAGTGAGCCAAGATTGTGCCACCAGCTTGGGAAACAGAGTGAGACTCTGTCTCAAAAAAAAAAAAAAAAAGGGGGGGGGGGAAAGGGAGAAGGCAGGGACAGAGGGAGAAGGCAGGGACAGAGAGAGAAGCTGATCTGTAAACGCTGGGCTGATAAAGCCTTGACCAAACCAGCCAGAGCTTCTGAAGCAAGATGCCCATCAGAATGTCCCACTCTGTCTGAAATCGCAGGGCCTTTACACCCCTGCCTGATTCAGTCACCAGATACAGGCTGTTCTGAGAAGAGAATGGTCCTCTGACAAGGCAGCTCCCAGCAGCTGAGGCTGACCCTGAAGGAGCTGCCAGATGGAGGCAGCCTGCTGACCATACTTCCCGCAGGTGGAGAGCAAAACCTTCCTATGCTTACCATGTAAGTTCAGTATTCTGAGTACTTGTGAATTTTGGCTCATTTTGTCCACAAAACAACCATATTCAATAAGAAACACTAGTAAGTAGCAGAGTTGGGATTCACACCCAGTAAGTTTGGCCTCAGAGTTCACACTTCACCAGTCTGCTGTTTGTCTCCCTACTGTTCAGTAGAGAACTTCAAGCACAATATGAACAAATTGACTAGCTTTCTCTCTCTCTCTAATACATTATATACATACATTCATATATATATGAGAGAATGTGTAGTTTGAGCTTATATGGTAAACTGTAATTATGTTACTCCTCAAAAGTATCATTTTTATCTTTGCCTGGATCCATTTTCTTTGATTGACCATGCAATCAAATTGTTCTCTTACTCAACTGGTCTCCTCTATTCCAAGCCGGTCTATTCTAACCTGGCTACTTCCTGGGTTTTGAGCCAATCTGTTAAAGCAGGAATTTCCTCCACTTATAAATCCTCGATGCCTCAGAATTTCTTGGAGTCTCAAGGGAGTGTCTCACATGTCCTCATAAAATTATTTGTTGTTCTTCTATATAATGCCCATGATAGATTTCTGTTCTTTTGTCCTTCTGTCCTCTGCCATGTATCAGTGTATCCATGAAGAATGGCCATGTCTGTCAGGTATCTCAGCCTCCAAAAATGCACTACTGTTGTGTTTTCAGCTTCAAATGAAGAGATGGGAGAGTCGATAATACCACAGGGTACTTAGAATTGCCCCTCTCCCTTGACAACTATGAAGTTGTTACTGGATCAAGTGACTTGTCTGGTTCTCTCCTCCCTTAGGCTGAGTTCCCTTTGGAGTCCAGTCCCAGATCCTAATCCATATAGCTGTCTGTTGTTCCATGCATACCAGTATCCTAATATTGGTGGCTGTGGTGATGTTCGAGCTATATGTCTTAGGCTACATTTCCTGGAAATTAATTCTGAGATGGAGTTTTGCTGGCAGGAGATTGACTGGTGACTGCTCTCAGGATCAAAATCTGTAATAGAGTGAGCATAGCCCCAAGGAGCAGAGGAAGATGTTAAACTGCAGTAAAGAGAAGCCTTGTTACCCTTGGAGGGCTGGGGAGCTGGAATAGCTCTTCAGTGTTTAGTGTATTCGGCTAAAAGATGAGAGTGGCCTGAGTCTTTTACCACTGGGTAGATTGGTCATTGGATGCTCTGTCTATGACCTTGGGTGAGACATTTCCCTTTAGCTGAGAATGATTCCTGGGGAGAGTCTCTGCTATAAGCTGCCATCGGGTAGCATTCTCAACAGCAAGGGGAATGATTGCCTTAGTCCTGACTCAGTCTTGCAGGGGGCATCTAAGTGACACCTCACACCATTCAGTGTACAGTCCAAAAGATTTTTTATGTCACTGATTGATATTTGCTCTTTAAAGTTATAAGATGGCCTTTAAAATACTCCCTATTGTATTTCTTTGGTTCTGGATATTTTTTATCTTTGCTCCTACACAAACACACACACACGCACGCATGCACACACGATACTTTTGCTATTAGGATGCTATGCCCTTAGCCCTTTTACTCTGCCTGTCCTGGTTATGGTGTTTTTCATTTTAAAGGTTACAAAACATTCTGGCTTCAGGCAAATAAAAATATTATCTTCTGAGATAAGTGTTGTCTGGAAGACGTGTAATTCACATGTGCTTTGCCTGCATGATGGATTCCTTTCTTTCAACATAGCTGGGACAGGAAACTTATTAGCCAAAGACTGTCTCACTGAAGCCACTGAATGTGAGAAACACAACTCCCAACAGAAGGAGTTCTAAATAAGCTTTTTTTGTTGAGTGTTTCCAAGAATAATCATCTACTCCCCATTGTCCTATTTCTGCGCCTTGTCTCTCATTCCATTCCTCAGTGCTGTAGATCTCTGACAAGTGTTAGGGCAATGATGAAATAAAACACTTAGACTTTAAGAAGGTAACAGTTTATGTACCTCTTCTAAGTATTTGCATATGAAAACATGAAACCCTTTGGTGAATTTTGGGGCTGTGAGGCAACAATGAGTGAAGTCTTTCTATATGTTAAATTGTAAGGAGGCTGGCATTCCTAATGCCCCTTAAAATAAACAATTTAGGTAAATTCTGATTCCCATACACAATTGCCCTGCTAATTTTTCAAAATTTTTTAATTTTTAACTTTTGTGGGTATATATTAGGTCTATATACATATGGGGTATATGAGATATTTTGGTATGGGCATGCGATGCATAATAATCACATCCTAGAAAATGCAATATCCATTCCCTCCAGCATTTATCCTTTGAGTTACAAAAAAATCCAATTATACTCTTAATTATTTTTAAATGTGCAATTAAATTATTATTGACTATAGGCCCCCTGTTGTGCTGTCAAATACTAGGTCTATCCATTTCTTTCTACTTTTTGTACCCATTAACCATGCCACCTTCCCCACCCTGTACCCCAAGTGCCATTCCCAGCCTTCTACTCTCTATTTTCCTAAGTTCAATTGTTTTGATTTTTAGATCCCATAAATGAGAATGTGCGAGGTTTGTCTTTCTTTGCTGGCCTTATTTCACTTAACATAAGGGCCTCCAATTCCATCCATGTTGTTGCAAATGAAAAGATCTTATTATTTGTTATGGCTGAATAATACCCCATTGTGTATAAATACCACATTTTCTTTATCCACTTATGTGTTGGTGGACACTTAGGTTAATCCCAAATCTTGGCTATTGTGAACAGTGCTGCAACAGAGTGCAGACCTCATTTTGATATACTGATTTTCTTTGTTTTGGGTATATACCCAGCAGTGGGATGGCTTGGTCACATACGAGCTCTATTTTTGTTTTTCTGAGGATTCTCCTACTTGCTCTCCATTGTGGTCATATTGATTTACATTCCCACCAACAGTGTACAAGTGTTCTCTTTTCTCCACATCTTCGCCAACATTTTTTATTACCTGTCTTTTGGATAAAAGCCATTTTAACTGGGGTGAGATGACTCCTCATTATAGCTTTGATTTGCATTTCTCTGATAATCAGTGATGTTGAGCACATTTTCATATGTCTGTTTGCCATTTGTATGTCTTCTTTTGAGGAATGTCTATTCATTTGCCTATTTTTGATCGGATTAATAGACTTTTTTCTATAAAGTTGTTTGAGCTCTGTATATAGTCTAGCTATTAACCCTTTGTCAGATAGCTAGTTTGCAAATATTTTCTTTCATTCTGTGAGTTATCTCTTCACTTTGTTGATTGTTTCCTTGGCTGTGCAAAGCTTTCTAACTTGATGTGATCCCATTTGTCCATTTTTGCTTTGGTTGCCCATGCTCGTGTGATATTACTCAAAAAATTTTTGCCCAGACCAAAGTCCTGGAGAGTTTCCCTGATGTTTTCTTGTAGGAGTTTCATAGTTTCAGGTTATATATTTAAGTATTTAACCAATTTCTATTTGATTTTTGTATATGGCGAAAGACAGGAATCTAGTTTGACTCTTCTGCATGTGGATATCCAGTTTTCCCAGCAACATTTGTTGAAGAGACTTTTTCCCCAGTGTATGTTCTTGGTACCTTTGTTGAAAATGAGTTCACTGCAGGTGTGTGGATTTGTTTATACATTCTCTATTTTGTTCCATTGGTCTGTGTCTGTTTTTATGCATGTATCATGCTGTTTTGCTGTAGTATAAGTTGAACTCAGGTAATGTGATTCCTCCAGGTTTTTTTTTTTTTTCCCTCAGGATAGCTTTGGCTATTCTGGCAATTCTGGGTCTTTTGTGATTCCATAGAAATTTTAGGATTGTTTTTTCTATTTCTATGAAGAATGTCATTGGTATTTTGATAGGGATTGCATTGAATCTGTAGATTGCTTTGGATAGTATGGACATTTTAACAATATTGATTCTTCTAATTCATGAATGTTGAATAGCTTTCCTTGTTTTGCCTCCTCTTCAATTGTTTTCATCAGCATTTTATAGTTTTCATTGTAGGGATATTTCACTTCTTTGGTTACCTTAATTCCTAGGTATTTAAATTTATTTGTGGCTATTGTAAATGGGATAACTTTTTGATTTTTTCACAATGTTTACTGTTAGCATATATCAATGTTACTAATTTTTGTATGTTGATTTTGTATCCTGCAACTTTACTGAATTTGCTTATTAATTCTAATAGTTTTCTTCTGGAATATTTAGGTTTTTCCAAGTATAAGAGCATATCATCTGCAAACAAGGATAATTTTACTTCTTCCTTTCCAATTTGGATGCCCTTTATAACTTTCTCTTCTCTGATTGCTCTAGCTAAGACTTTCCATACCATGTTTAATAACAGTAGTAAAAGTGAGCATCCTTCTCATGCTCCAGATCTTAAAGGATTTAAGTTTTCCCCCCACTCAGTGTGATACTAGCTTTTAGTCTGCCATATATGCCTTTTATTATGTTGAGATATGTTCCTTCTATACCCAGGTTTCTGAGGGTTTTTATCATGAAGGGAAGTTGAATTTTACTAAATGCTTTTGCAGCATCAATTGAAATGATCTTATGGTTTTTGTCCTTCATTGTGTTGATACAGTGTATCACATTGATTGATTTGTATGTGTTGAACTTGAAACATTCTTTCATCACAGAGTTAAATCCCACTTGGTCATGATAAATGGTCTTTCTTTTTTTTTTTTTTTGAGACGGAGTTTCGCTGTTGTTGCCCAGACTGGAGTGCAATGGCACGATCTCGGCTCACCGCAACCTCCGCCTCCTGGGTTCAAGCAATTCTCCTGCCTTAGCCTCCCGAGTAGCTGGGACTACAGCCACGCACCATCGTGCCCAGCTAATTTTTGTATTTTTAGTAGAGACGGGGTTTCACCTTGTTGACCTGGATGGTCTCGATCTCTTGACCTCGTGATCCACCCGCCTTGGCCTCCCAAAGTGCTGGGATTATAGGCGATAAATGGTCTTTTAATGAATTGTTGAATTTGGTTTGCTAGTATTTTGTTGAGGATTTTTGCATCAATATTTATTAGAGATATTAGCCTGTAGTTTTCTCTTTTTTGACATGTCTTTGTCTGGTTTTAGTATCATGGTAATACTGGCCTCATAGAATGAATTTGGAAGTATTTTCTTCTCTGTTATTAAGAACAATTTGAGTAGGATTGGTATTAGCTCTTAAATTCAGCAATGAAATCATCAGGTCCGGGTTTTCTTTATTGGGAGACTTTTATTACAGCTTCAGTCTCTTTACTTGTTATTGGTCTGTTAATGTTTTGGATTTCTTTGTGGTTCAATCTTGGTAGGTTATATGTATCTAGGAATTTATTCATTTCTTCTTGATTTTCCAATTTATTGGCATATACTTGCCCATAATATCCACTAATGATCCCTAGAATTTCTGCAATATCAGTTGTAATGTCTTATTTTTCATCTCTGATGAAAGAAATTGAAGTCAATACAAAAAAAGATATTCTAGGTTCATGGATTGAAAGAATCAATATTGTAAAAATGTCTATGCTATCCAAAGTAACCAACAGAATCAGTGTAATTCTTATAAAAATACCAATGATATCCTTCACAGAAATAGAAAATATATATATATATATATATATATATATATAATTTATTTAGAACCACATAAGACCCAGAATAGCCAAACGTATCCTGAGCAAAAAGAACAAAATTGGAATCATTGCATTGCCTGACTTTAATTTTACTACAAAGCTATAGTAAACAAAACAGCATGGTACTGGTATAAAAACAAACATATGGACGAGTGGAGCAGAATAGATAACCTAGAAGTAAACCACACATTTAGTCAACTCATCTTTGACAAATGCACCAAGAACATACACTGGAGAAAGGACAGTCTCTTCAATAAATGGTCCTGGGAAAACTGGATATCCACATACAGAAGAATAAAATGAGACCTGTGGCTCTCACCATATACAAAAATAAAATGAAAATGTATTCAAAACTTAAATCTAAAACCTGAAACTATGAAACCACTAGAATAAAACTTTGGGAAAACACTCCAGGACATTGGTGTGGTAATGATTTCTTGAGTAAGATCTCAAAAGCACAGGCAACAAAAGCAAAAATGGATAAATGGGGTCACATCAGCCTACAAAGTTTCTACAAACCAAGGGAAGCAATGAACATAGTGAAGAGACAATCTACAATATAGAAGAAAAAGTTACAAAGTATCAAACTGACAAGAGATTAATAACGAGAATATATAAGGAACTGAAACAGCTTAGTAGCAAAAAACCAAATAATCCAATTAAAAATGTGCAGAAGCCCTGAGTACATAATACTCAAAAGAAGACATCCAAATGGGCATTAAGTGTATGAAAAAAGGCTCAACATCACTAATCATCAGGGAAATGCAAGTCAAAACTACAATGAGATATCATCTTACTCCGGTTAGAAAGGCTTTTATCCAAAAGAAAGGCAATAGCAGATGCTGGCGATCATGTGGAGAAAGGGGAACCCTTGTACGCTGTTGGTAGGAATGTAAATTAGTATAGCCACTATGGAAAACAATATGGAGATTCCCCTACAAACTAAAAATAGAACTACCATATGACCCAAGAATACCATTGGGTATATACCCCCCAAAAAAATAAAGTTACTATATCTAAGAGATATCTGCACTCCCATATTTGTTGCAGCATTATTCACAATAGCCAAGATATGGAATCAACCTAAATGTCCATCAATGAATGATTGGATAAAGAAGATGTGGTAAAGAAGACATATACACAATGGAATAATATTCACCTATATAAAAGAAGGAAATACTATCATTTGCAGCAATACAGATAGAACTAGAGGACATAATGTTAAGTGAAATAAGCCAAGCACAGAAAGATAATGTCACATGTTCTCATTCATATGTGAAAGCTAAAACAGTTGAACTCCTGGAGATAGAAGGCAGAATGATGGCTACTAGAGGCTGGAAAGAGGGGAGGGCGGTGAGTGGGAATAAAGAGAGAATGGTAAATTAGTACTAAAATATAGTTAGATAGATGGAATAAGGTCTAGTGTTCGGTAGCACAATAGGGTGATGATATTTAATAATAATTTGTTGTGTCCTGTAAAATATCTGCAAAAGTAGATTGAAATGTTCCCTAAACACGGTGATGTTAAAGTTTTGATGTGATGGATATCCCAACAAACCAGATTTGATCATTACACACTATATTTTTATATTAAAATATCACACATATCCCATAAACATGTGTAACTATTATATATCCATAAAAATTAAAAGAAAAAAAATTAAAAATGTTAAAAGAACTTATTCTCATCTAGTTCTTTATTTTAGTTCTAGGAAAATCATGAGGAAGAGAACCAAGTAAATTTTTTTTGACAGTACAGCAATAGGAAGAGGTAAGTTAAACCCATTTTGGTTTATTCATTTTGGAGCTGCTTATCACTGTACAAGTGATTTTCACGTAAGTTTTAAATTATTTAATAAGAAGGTGATTTTCTTTATCTTCAATATGTGTATTAAATGTGTTTGCAGACAGCCTGCGATTCCTCTTTATTTATAACTATTTGCAAATTGCAGCCAACTGCAAGTTAAAGATTAACATATTGAAGTCACACTTCTATCTAGGAACTATAGGTTATGACAGGCAACTTAACCCTGTGATGTTCAAATTTCTTTAAAAAATAATTTTTTATTATTCTGGGTATGAAATAAGTATTTATTTATTGGATGTATTGTATGTGATATTTTGATATAGGTGTACAATGTGT
Organism: Sapajus apella; assembly: GCF_009761245.1. NCBI lineage: Eukaryota > Metazoa > Chordata > Mammalia > Primates > Cebidae > Sapajus > Sapajus apella. The sequence goes on from NW_022436957.1 coordinate 23,726,064, forward strand.
AATAATCAAATCAGAGTAATTGAGGTAACCATCACCTTAAACATTTATCATTTCTGTTTTAGGAACATTCCAATTCCACTGTTTTGATTATCTTAAAATACACAAGTTGTTGTTGACTATAGTCACCTTGTTGTGCTATGAAATACTATATCTTATTCATTCTTTCTAGCTATATTTTTGTACCAATTAGCCATCCTTGCTTGCTCTCCACCCTTCCCAGTTTCTGGTAGCAATCATTCTACTCTCCGTCTCCATGAATTCAGTTGTTTTAATTTTTAGCTCCCACAAATGAGTGAAAACGTGAAGTGTGTCTAGCTTGTTTTACTCAACGTGATGCCTTACAATTCCATTCATGTTGTTGCAAATGACAAGATTCCCTTGTTTTTATGGCTGAATAACATTTCATTTTGTATATATACCATATTTTCATGCCCAGTCCAATGTTGGTGGATACTTAGGTTGACTCCGAATCTTGGCTATTATGAGTAGTGTTGCAATAAATGTGGGAGTGCAGATACCTCTTTGATATACTGATTTTCTTCTTTTGGATATATACCTAGCAGTGGTATTGCTGGATCATTTGGTAGTTCAATTTTTAGTTTTTTGAGAAGCCTCCATACTGTTTTCCATAGTGGCTTTACATTCCTACTGTAGCGTATCAGAGTTCCCCTTCCTCCACGTCCTTGCCAGCATCCGTTATTGCCTGTCTCTTGAATGAAAGTCATTTTAACTGGGGTAATATGATATCTCATTGAAGTTTTGATTTCCATTTTTTGATGATTAATAATATCGAACATTTTTTCATATACATACCTGTTGGCCATTTGTATATTTTCTTTTCAGAAATGTCTGTTCAGATCTTTTTTGCCTATTTTTAAATTAGATTATTTGTTTTCTTCTTATTGAGTTGTTTGAGCTCCTTATGTATTCTGGTTATTGATCTTTTCAGGTCGCGAGTTTGCAAATCTTTTCTCTCATTCTACATGTTGTCTGATCACTTTTTTTACAGTTTCCTTTGCTGTGCAGAAGCTTTTTAACTTAACGTGGTCCCATTTGTCCTTTTTTGCTTTGGTTGCCTGTACTTTTGAGGTCTTACTCAAGAAATCTTTGCCCAGACAGTGCTTCCTCAATGTTTTCTTTTACAGTTTCATAGTTTCAGGTTTAGATATAAGTTTTCAGTTTATTCTGGTTTAATTTTTGTATATGGTGAGAGATAGGGGTCTAGTTTCATTCTTCTGTATATGGATATCCAGTTTTCCCAGCACTGTTTATTGAAGAGATTGTACTTTCTCCAGTGTATGTACTTGGCACCTTTGTGAGTTCACTGTAGATGTGCGGATTCATTAGTATTTTATACAGAATAATTTTTCCCATGTTTAAAACAATAAGGAGCACTAAAGTCATCACAATAATTGACAGTGACTCAATGCAGGGAAGGCTTTTATTGTGAATCTAGGTCAAAGTGAAGTAGTGGCACCTATTTTCAAGATTATCCTGCCATGATTGCTATAACATTTTTAGAAACTTTATTTCATAAGCATTTAGCTCTTCGACTGGATATTACACAGGTAAAATGACTATTTTATATATATATATGCATACATATATATGTATGTATATAGACACTTCATAAATACATATGTATATGTACATATATTTATGAGGGGTCTTCTAAAAATTTATGGAAAATACATATTATGAAAAATATGCATACATTTTAAAATTTTTGACACCAAAATAAACGTACTAAATTTTTATAACATATCTGAACAAGATCTAGTTGAGAAGACATCAGTTCGACAAATCTCTATCAGAACAACGTGAACTCTGCTAAAATTGAAGCAAAAACAAACTTCAAATTCATGGTGAATCTTGAGTATAAGAATAGTGAAATCATTCACCATGAAAAGTTTATAGTGAAAGTGCCCCTAAAGAAATCAGCAGTTTACAAATGGATAACTTTTTTTTTTTTTTGTAAAAAATTTTTTTAGAGGTTTGTTGAGGCAAAATTTACTTATAATAAAATACACACACTTGAAATGTACAATGTAAAGTTTGGATGAATGAATATATCTACCTAAATTTATCAAATCCAGAATATTTTCAACACTCCAGAAAGTTTCCACAAACATCTTATCAGCCTGTCCTCACCTGCAGAGGCAACGACTTTCCCAATCTTTATTTATTTATTTTTTTAATTTTACTTTACGTTCTGGGGTACATGTGCAGGTCACACAGGATTGTTGCATAGGTGCATACATGACCAGGTGGTTTGCTGCCTCTATTCCCCCTTCATCTATATCCGGCATTTCTCCCCATGTTATTTCTCCCCACTCTCCCCACCCCCCGCTGTCCCTCCCCTAGCTCCCCCCAAATGCCTCCAGTGTGTGATGCTCCTCTCCCTGAGTCCACGTCTTCTCATTGTTCAACACCTGCCTATGAATGAGAACATGAGGTGTTTGGTTTTCTGTTCTTGTGTCAGTTTCCTGAGAATGATGGTTTCCATATTCATCGAAGTGCCAACACAGGACACGAACTCATCGTCATTTATGGCTGTGTAGTATTCCATTGTGTATATGTGCCATATTTTCTTTGTCCAGTCTATCATTGATGGGCATTTGGGCTGGTTCCAGGTCTTTGCTATTATACACAGGGCTGCATTGAACATATATGTGCATGTGTCTTTATAATAGAATGATTTATAGTCCTTTGGGTATATACCTAGTATTGGGATTGCTAGGTCAAATGGAATTTCTATTTCTAGATCCTTGAGAAATCGCCACACTGTCTTCCACTATGGTTGAATTAATTTACACTCCCACCAACTGTGTAAGAGTGTTCCTGTTTTTCCACATTGTCTCCAGCATCTGTTGTCTCTCAATTTTTTAATGATTGCCATTCTAACTGGGGTGAGATGATACCTCAGTGTGGTTTTGATTTGCATTTCTCTAATGACCAGTGATGATGAGCATTTTTTCATATGTTTGTTGGCCTCATATATGTCTTCTTTTGAAAAGTGTCTGTTCATATCCTTTGCCCACTTTTGAATTAGTTTGTTTTTTTCTTGTATATCTGTTTTAGTTCTTTGTAGATTCTAGATATTAGCCCTTTGTCAGATGGTTAGATTGCAAAATTTTTTTCCCATTCTGTTGGTTGCCAGTTCACTCTAATGATTGTTTCTTTTGCCGTACAGAAGCTCTTCAGTTTTATTAGATCCCATTTGTCTATCTTGGCTTTTGTTGCCCTTCCTTTTGGTGTTTTAGTTATGAAGTCCTTGCCTATGCCTATGTCCTGGATGGTTTTGCCTACGTTTTCTTCTAGAGTTTTTATGGTGTTAGGTTTTATGTTTAAATCTTTAATCCATCTGGAGTTAATTTTAGTGTAAGGTGACAGGAAGGGGTCCAGTTTCTGCTTTCTGCACAATTGCTAGCCAGTATTCCTAATACCATTTATTAAACATGGAGTCCTTTCCCCATTGCCTGTTTTTGTCAGATTTGTCAACGATCAGATGGTTGTAGATGTGCGGTGTTTCTTCTGAGGCTTCTATTGTGTTCCATTGGTCTATGTCTCTGTTTTTGTACCAGTACCATGCTGTTGTGATTACTGTAGCCTTGTAGTATAGTTTGAAGTTTGACAGTGTAATGTCTCTAGCTTTGTTCTTTTTGCTTAGGATTGTCTTGGCTATGTGGGCTCTCTTGTGGTTCTATATGAAGTTTAAAGTGGTTTTTTCCAGTTCTGTGAAGAAGGTCATTGGTAGCTTGATGGGGATAGTGTTGAATCTATAAATTACTTTGGGCAGTATGGCCGTTTTCATGATACTGATTCTTCCTACCCATGAGCATGGAATGTTTTTCCATCTGTTTGTGTCCTCTCTTATTTCGTTGAGCAGTGGTTTGTAGTTCTACTTGAAGAGGTCCTTCATGTCCTTTCTTAGTTGTATTCCTAGGTATTTGATTCTCTTTGTAGCTGTTGTGAATGAGAGTTCGCTCTTGATTTGGCTTTCTGTTTGTCTGTTATTGGTATATAGGAATGCTTGTGATTTCTGTACATTGATTTTGTATCCTGAGACTTTGCTGAAGTTGCTTATCAGTTTCAGGAGATTTGGGGCTGAGATGATGGGGTCTTCTAAATGCACAATCATGTCATCTGCAAATAGAGACAGTTCGACTTCCTTCTTTTCTAATTGAATACCTTTTATTTCTCTTTCTTGCCTGTTTGCTCTGGCTAGAACTTCCAATACTATATAGAATAGGAGTGGTAAGAGAGGGCATCCTTGTCTAGTGCCTGATTTCAAAGGGAATGCTTCCAGCTTTTGCCTGTTCAGTATGATATTGGCTGTAGGTTTGTCATAAATTGCTTTTATTATTTTATGATACGTTCTGTCAATGTCTAGTTTATTGAGAGTTTTTAGCATGAGGGGCTGTTGAATTTTATCAAAGGCCTTCTCTATTGAGATAATCGTGGTTTTTGTCTTTGGTTCTGTTTATGTGATATATTATGTTTATGGACTTGCGTATGTTGAATCAGCCTTGCATCCCTGGGATGAAGCCCACTAGATGGTGATGAATAAGCTTTTTGATGTGCTGTTGCAATCAGTTTGCCAGTATTTTATTGAAGATTTTTATGTCGATATTCATCATGGATATTGGCCTGAAGTTTTCTTTTTTAGTTGAGTCTCTGCCTTGTTTTGGTATCAGGATGATGTTGGTCTCATAAAATGAGTTAGGGAGGATTCCTTCTTTTTGTATTGTTTGATATAGTTTCAGAAGGAGTGGAACCAGCTCCTCTTTTATGTCTGGTAGAATTCAGCTGTGAATCCATCTGGACCTGGACATTTTTTGTTTGGTAGGCTATTGATTGCTGCCTCAACTTCAGCCCTTGTTATTGGTCTATTCAGGGTTTCAACTTCTTCCTGGTTTAGTCTTGGTAGAGTGCAAGTGTCCAGGAATTTATCCATTTTCTTCCAGGTTTACTGGTATATGTGCATAGAGCTGTTTGTAGTAATCTCTGATGGTGGTTTGTATTTCTGTGGAATCAGTGGTGATATCCCCTTTATCGTTTTTTATTGCATCTATTTGATTCTTCTCCTGTTTCTTTTTTATTAGTCTGGCTAGCGGTCTGTCTATTTTGTTGATCTTTTCAAAAAACAAGCTCCTGGATTTATTGATTTTTTGAAGGGTTTTTTGTGTCTCTATGTCCTTCAGTTCTGCTCTGATCTTAGTTATTTCTTGTCCTCTGCTAGCTTTTGAGTTTGTTTGATCTTGCTTCTCTAGCACTTTCAATTTTGATGATAGGGTATCAATTTTAGATCTTTCTTTATTTCTCATTTGGGCATTTATTGCTATAAATTTCCCTCTCAACATTGCTTTAAAGGTATCCCAGAGATTCTGGTAAGTTGTGTCTTCATTCTGATTGGTTTCGAAGAACATCTTTATTTCTGCCTTCATTTCATCGTTTATCCAGTCGACACACTCAGAAGCAAGTTATTCAGTTTCCAAGTAGTTGTGCGGATTTGAGTGAGTTTCTTAATCCTAAATTCTAATCTTATTGCACTGTGGTCTGATAGACTGTTTGTTATGATTTCCGTTCTTTTGTATTTGCTTAGGAGTGATTTGCTTCCAATTATGTGGTCAGTTTTAGAGTAAGTGTGATGTAGTGCTGAGAAGAATGTATATTCTGTGGATTTGGGGTAGAGCATTCTGTATATGTCTATTAGGTCCGCTTGGTCCAGCTCTGCATTCAAGCCCTGGATGTCCTTGTTAATTTTCTGACTGTTGATCTAATATTGACAGTAGAGTGCTGAAGTCTCCCACTCTTTATTGTGTGGGAGTCTAAATCTCCTTTTAGGTCGTTAAGAACTTGCTTTATGTATCTGGGTGCTCCTGTGTTGGGTACGTGTATATTTAGGATAGTTAGTTCTTCTTGTTGGATTGATCCTTTTACCATTATGTAATACCCTTCTTTGTCTTTTTTGATCTTTGCTGGTTTAACATCCATTTTATCAGAGACTAGGATTGCAATTCCTCCTTTTTTTTCTCACTATTTGTTGGGTAAATCTTCCTCCATTCCTTTATTTTGAGCCTATGTATGTCCTTGCACGTGCGATGGGTTTCCTAAATAGAGCACATCAATGGGTCTTGACTTTTTATTCAATTTGCCAGTCCATGTCTTTTGATTGGGGAATTTAGCCCATTTACATTTAAGGTTAATATTGTTATGTGTGGATCTGATCCTGCCACTTTGACTCTAACTTGTTGTTTTGCCCATTACTTGACAGTTTCTTCATTGTGTCAATGGTCTTTAGCATTTGATACGTTTTTGGAGTAGCTGGTACTGGTTGTTCCTTTCCATGTTTAGTGCTACTTTCAAGAGCTCTTGTGAGGCAGGCCTGGTGGTGATGAAATCTCTCAGCAATTGCTTGTCTGTAGAGGATTTTATTTCTCCTTCACTTATGAAGCTTAGTTTGGCTGTATATGAGATTCTGGGTTGAAAGTTCTTTTCTTTAAGGGTGTTGAATATTGGCTCCCACTCTCTTCTGGCTTGTAGGGTTTCTGCTGAGAGATCCGCTGTGAGTCTGATTGGCCTCCCTCTGTGGGTGACCTGACCTTTCTCTCTGGCCACCCTTAGCATTTTTTCCTTCATTTTAACCCTGGTGAATCTAATGATTATGTGCCTTGGCGTTGCTCTTCTTGAGGAATATCTTTGTGGAGTTCTCTATGTTTCTTGAATTTGAATGTTGGACTGCCTTGCTAGGCTTGGGAAGTTCTCTTGGGTCATATCTGGGAGAGAGTTTTCCAGCTTGGATTCATTCTCCCCATCATATTCAGGTACACTGATCAAGTGTTGATTAGGTCTTTTCACATAATCCCATATTTCTTGGAGGCTTTGTTCATTTCTTTTCACTCTTTTTTCTCTCGTCTTGCCTTCTATTTTTACTTCATTGAGTTGATCTTCAATCTCTAATATCCTTTCTTCTGCTTGATCAATTCAGCTATTAAAACTTGTGTTTGCTTCATGTAGTTCTTGTGCCGAGTTTTTCAACTCCATCAAGTCGTTATGTTCTTCTCTAAGCTGGTTATTCTAGTTAGCATTTCGTCTAACCTGTTTTCAAGGTTTTTAGTTTCTTTGCATTGAGTTAGAAGGTGTTCCTTTAGCTCAGAAAAGTTTGTCATTACTCACCTTCTGAAGGCTGTTTCTGTCAATTTGTGGCACTCTTTCTCGGTCATGTTGTGTTCTCATGTTGATGAGGAGTTGTGATCCCTTGAAGGAGAAGAGGCCTTCTGGTCTTTGATGGTTTCATCTTTTTTGCACTGTTTTTTTCCCATCTTCGTGGATTTATCTAGCTCTGATCTCAGGGAGATGCTTGATGAGGTCGCTTGTCTGCCTGTCAAGGCACTACTGGGTTTTCAGGTACTCCTTCAGGTTGCTAGGTAGGCTTCCTGTGTCTTTTTTATTTACACTGGGAGGTTAGGCCTGTCTCTTCCGCTGACATGGAGGTGTTGCTGGGTGGTCAAGAACACTGTCCCATTGCTAGGTAGGCTTCCTGTTTTTTTGTTAAAACATGAAGCCTAGTCCCACCTCTTTAATGGTGGGTTGCGCCTTTCCTCCACAGAGCTGGATCATTCAGAGTTCAGTTCAGACTGAGGCACTGGCTGCACAACCCACTAGAGTTAGTGCTTCAGCCCTCTGGGGTTTGTCAGGGAGGAGAGGGAACCTCCCAACCGCACCATCTGTCTCCCTGCTTTCAGCTTCCTTTCTCTCTGGTCATGGACGAGGTGCTCTGACAGTTTTCCCGCTTTCAACTCCCTCTGTCTCCAGGCAGTGGGAGGGGACGATCCTCGTTCCACAGGCTCTCCCAGCCGCCTTTTGAGCTTATGCATCTGTTTAGGTCTGTGCAACAATCCGGGACACCATCCTGTATTATTCAACTCTGTGCTTGTAATTCCTGGCGCTTGACTGGCAAAGATCCCCTATTCTGTGTATTGCTGAGGCTTTGGGGGAAGTGCTGTATCTGGACCAGGGTGCCAGAGGGAGAACCTCTGACTCACCAGTCAGATGCACTTTCTGGGTGAAGCAGCACCCCTCCCCGCCTTGGTCTGCCCTGCCTGGGCTTTGCTCACTGTCTGACGAGACCCATTGAAATGCACCTGATACCTTGGTTGGAGCTAGGAGATCTCTAGATTTCTGCGTCTCTCTTGCTGGGTGTTGTGCACTGGAGTTTTGTCTATTCGGCCATCTTGTTCCCTCTTCCCCAAATAACTTGTTATTAGAAGGAATATGACAATGTTGAAGTTGAAGCCTGCAGCAGCGCACCGTCAGCTTTGCAGATGTCAATTTGTGAGGAAAAATTAATTCTGTTTGTACCTTGATTGAGGAGTACCAATGATTAACAGCAGAAACAATAACTGACACCATAGACATCTCAGTTGGTTCAGATTATACCATTCTGACTGAAAAATTAAAGTTGAACAAACTTTCCATGCACTGGGTGCCAAAACTGTTGCACCCAAATCAGCTGCAGTCAAGAGCAAAGATTTCAATGGAAATTTTAAACAAATTCAATCAAGATCCTGAAGTATTTTCATAGAATTGTAACAGGAGATGAAACACGGCTTTATCACCATGATCCTAAAGACAAAGCACAATGACAATGGCTACTGGTGGAACAATAGCTAACACCAATGGCTAACAGGTGGAAGTGGTTCAGTCAAAGCAAAAGCAGACAGGTCAAGAACAAAGGTCATAGCTATAGTTTTTGGGGGATGCTCAAGCCATTTTGATTGTTGACTTTCTGGAAGGCCAAAGAATGATAATGTCTGCTTATTATGAGAGTTTTGAGAAAATTAGCCAAAGCACTAGCAGAAAACAAAACTCTCCAGGAAAGATTCACCAGAGAGTCATTGTCAATGACAATGACTATGCTCCTGTTTATTCCTCTCATAAAACTAGGGCAATTTTGCAAGAATTTCAATGGGAAATCATTAGGCATCCAACTTACGGTTCTAATTTGGCTCTTTCTGATTTCGTTTTGCTTCATAATTTAAAAAAATCTTTAAAGGGAACCCACCTTTCTTCAGTTCATAATATAAAAATGACTATATTGACATGGTTAAATTTCCAGGACTCTCAGTTCTTTAGGATTAGACTAAATATTGTTGTTCATAAATGTGTCTTGAACTTAATGACGTTTATGTTGAGAAATAAAGATTTTTTAATTTTTATCTTTTAATTTCAAATTTTAAAGAAGTGTTTGAAGTCTCCTCACATACAATTCTGACTTAATATTATGACACATCAAAGGTTAAGACAGTGGCTCTGAAGGTCGGAACTTTGGGAAATAAGCTATGTATATATACATATAAAATATAAGACTCTCCTAATCCAGCCAGGTAATTTCAGATGTCTTATAATCAAAGCTAAGAAACATTAGACTGTTTAATAGCCTTATAAATTTAATAGCCTTATAGATATATATCTATATGTACATATATATGTATAGCTATATATATATATATTCTCTTTCATTTTTTGTGTGTATATATTTATATTTAACGTGTATATATATGTCCATATGTTTATGTACATACTTTTGTTTAGGTTATATCGATATAAACTAGATAATATAGGTTATATATAATAAAACCTAAAAATAGTATGTTTATTTAGTTTTTTAGGTTATTTTATTCATTTATATCTTAATGTAAAGATATTAATTGCATTTGCTAATGTTGAGATATATTTCTTATGGCACATCTTTTAGTGGTTTGATAAATGATATTATACACTTTCAACCACTTTTAATTATCCCTAATAACCCCAAAAGGTTTAAAAGTATTTTTAACCCTATTCAAAGTGGTTTGCTGGCTAAAAAGCTGAGTGTCTCTGGCTTAGAGGCATCTTGGCTGCTAACATGGGTAATTATAGACATTCCTAAGGCTGTTAAATTCGTAAGGCTATTAAAACATCTAGTGTTTCTTAGCTTTGATTATCAGACATCTGAAATTTCCTGGCTGGATTAGAAGAGTCTTGTATTAAGCATTTAGGTCATGAGATCACTAGACCAAGTCTTATCTATGTTATATGATGTAAAGCTACATTTCCACTATTCCATAAGCATTAGCTAATATCTACTTTTTGAAGACTTAACATGTCTCCATTTTATTGTTGAGCTCCTTATTTATGCAGCATTTCTATAAAAAATGAAAAATAAATCTCATGTTTGGATTACGCTACTTGTGGGATACTATTCTGTGGGCAAAATTGTACACACACATACACACACATAGCATTTCTCTATATATATTAGTCTTATATATGAAAATATAAATATATGAAGCAATAGGTAATTTTTTATACTATAAGGGAACTTAGAGATAATCTAGACTAATCCTTTAGTTTTTAGTTGATAAAGCTGAGGCAGAGAAAGTTTATATGATTTATACTATCATGCAGCAGGTTATTGACATATTGAAGCTATATGGAACTGCATTTGGCAATTCCAAATAAAGAAAAATAGCCCATTATGGTAATATAATCCATTCTTTGTACAATAACAAGCTCTCCCATTTATATTTCCTCCTAAGTAAATTTATTCAGTTTCGTGTGTGAATAAACCTGATGGTTATTTTTCAGATGGTGTACAAATAAAATTAATAATAATTAGTTTCTGACAGTTCCATCCTGTCAAATTGCCGGAATCTATTTTAGAACACATGTACTTTTGAAAGCATTCACATCATCTCTCCCTAAAATAAACTATACATGGAGTTTTTTGGGAAGAAAATAATTTGGTATCAAATGTGGATGTATCTTCTATTACCTTCATTCAGTAAAGGCCTGAAAATAACTGGGTCCCTAACCTAAATTTCAATGACAGATGTAATTGACAGGAAATCAATCAAATGTTATGTACTTGAAAATTCTAAAACCAGACAGAGATTTTCATAAACCCTGGCTCTGTCCATTTTATCATTTTGGAATAGCTATTATCTCACTAAACCTTAGTTTATTCACATTTCAAGTAGAGATAATGCTGCATTAAGGTTCTCTATTTTTTGAGGATTAAATGAAATAATGATTATGAAATATGTGTCATACAGGAAATACCCAGTAAATGAAGGTGTTGTGGCATTTATTTATTTATTTATATGAGGGTTCCTTAGGTAGTTCTCAGATCTTGTAAGAAGTGGTTCTGACTTTTAGAAATCCAGAGTAAAGTGGACTGTCAATATCACAGGGTACCAGGGAATAGGCAGATAAGGCAGATGTTTCTGGGAAAAAAAAAAAGTAATGTAATTAAAATTAGTCTCACATTTTTGGGCATTCAGGAGATAGGATACAGTGAAACGATATATTATAATGAGCACATGATCCAATTACTGTATCAGTAATTTGGAAGACATTGAATAAGGAAAATTTGAAACCAGACTGCTGTCCATATGAGAGACATTGAGTAGCTGGGCTTTGTTCGAGAGAGAATATGATTCAAACCAACGTCTCCAGCTATTCAAGTCCTCATCTTGTAACTGCACAATATTTGATTACTTCACACAAACTCTAGTGCGGAAGAAAGTAGCCATATTTTGTACTTGGTATTTGTTACCTCTTGCTCAAAAACTCCTCCCATCAACTTTGGTTTGACATTAATGACTTTTCATACTTCTCGAGGGCTTCCTAGCTTGCTTTTTCCCTTAATCATGGCTCATCCTTTCTTGCATTTTTCACAACATTTGCAATATGTTGACACTCAATTATAGTTGTTAACAAAGCTATGTTGAAGATTGATGCAAGGGAATAATGAAGGTCGTGGAGACCATAATTTTGAAACAAAACTTAAATATCAGAACTTCCTCTTCCAGGTATAATGGGGCAAGACAGATCACACACACACACACACACACACACACACACACACACACACA